>NW_026652278.1:152964437-152990593 GCF_009828535.3 Hylobates moloch | reverse complement strand
CCATTCTCCTGCCTCAGCCTCCTGAGTAGCTGGGACTACAGGTGCCCGCCACCACACCCAGCTAATTTTTTGTATTTTTGGTAGAGACGGGGTTTCACCGTATTAGCCAGAATGGTCTTGATCTCTAGACCTCATGATCTGCCCGCCTTGGCCTCCCAAAGTGCTGGGATTACCGGTGTGAGCCACCGGGCTGAGGCAAATTCTAAATAAGACAATGAATTTTTTTCTCATCAACTCTTCCTTTTGTGAAAGATTTCTTTGTAGCATGTGTTGCTTTTTGATAGCTTTTAACCAAATTAAAGCTTTCAAAATTGAAGTCAACTCTCTCAAACCCTGCCACTGCCTTTTCATTTAAGTTTATGTAATGCTCTAAATCCTTTGCTGTCATTTCAACAGTGTTCACACCATCTTCACCAGGAATAGATTTTACTTCAAGAAACCACTTTCTTTGCTCATCAATGAGAAGCAAATTTTCATTTGTTTAAAGTTTTATCATCAGATTGCAGTAATTCAGTTGCATCTTCAGGCTCCACTTCTAGTTCTCTTACTATTTCTACCATCTCTGTGGTTACTTGCTCCTCTGAGGTCTTGATCTCGGCAAAATAGACCAAGAAGTTTGGAATAAACTTCTCCCAAACTCCTGTTAATGTTGATATTTTGACCTCCTCCCATAAATCATAAATGTTCTTCATGGCATATAGAATGACAAATCCTTTCCAGAAAGTTTTCAATTTACTTTGCCCAGATCCATCAAAGGAGTCACCATTTATGGAAGCAATAGCCTTAAGAAATGTATTTTTTAAATAATAAGACTTGAAATCAAAATTATTCCTTCATCTATGGATTGTAGAATGGATATTGTCTTAGCAGATATGAAAACAACATAAATCTCCTTGTACATCTCCATCAGAGTTCTTGGTGATCAAGTACATTGTCAATGAGCAGCAACTTTTGAAAGGATATTTTTTTTTCTGAGCAGTAGGTCTCAACAGTGGGTTTAAAATATTTAGTAAACCATTCTGTAAACAGATGTGCTGTCATTGTGGCTTTTTTGGTTCCATTTATAGAGCACAGGCAGATTAGATTTAGTATAATTCTTAAGGGCCCTAGTTTTTTAGAATGGTAAATGAGTGTTGGCTTCCACATAACATCAAAGCTGCATTAGCCCCTAACAAAAGAGTCAGCCTGTCCTTTGAAGCTTTGAAGCCAGGCATTGACTTCTCCCTCTAGCTATGAAACTCCTAATGGCGGCTCCTTCCAATACACGTCAGTTTCATCTGCATTGAGAATCTGTTGTTTAGTGCAGCTACCTTCATCAATTATCTTAGCTAGATATTCTGGATTACTTGCTGCAGCTTCCATATCAGTACTTGGTGCTTCACCTTGCATTTTTATGTCACGGAGATGGCTTCTTTCCTTAAACCTCATGAACCCACCTCTGCTAGCTTCCAACTTCTCTTCTGCAGCTTTCTCACGCTTCTCAACCTTCATGAGTTGGAGAGAATCAGGGCCGTTCTCTGGATTACGCTTTGGCTTAAAGGAATATTGTGGCTGGTTTGATCTTCTGTTCAGACAACTCAAATAAGACTGTTTTACCTTCTTATCATTCATGTGTTCACTGGAGTAGCACTTTTAATTTCCTTCAAGAACTTTTCCTTTGCATTCACAACTTGTTTAGCTGTTTGGCACAATTCGCCTAGCGTTTGGCCTCTTGGCTTTCAACATGGCTTTCTCACTAAGCTTAATCATTTGTAGCTTTTGATTTCAAGTGAGAGACAGTGACCCTTTCTCTTAAACACTTAGAGGCCATTGTAGCTTATTAATTGGACTAATTTCAATATTGTTGTGTTTCGGGAAATAGGGAAGACCGAGGAGAGGGACTGAGATGGAGGAATGGTCAGAGTAATCAGAATAGACATGTCCTTCATTGACTAATTTCACCATCTTACGTGGGCACAGTTCATGGTGCCCCCAAATGACTACAATTGTTACATCAAAAATTTCTAGTCACAGATCACCATAACAGATATAATAATAATGAAATCATTTAAAATATTGTGAGAATTAGCATAATGTGGTAAAGAGATACAAAGTGAGTACATGCTTTTAGAAAAATGGTGCTGATAGACTTGCTCAACACAGGGCTGCCACAAACTTTTAATCTGTAAAAAACAATTTCGGTGAAGTGCAATAAAGTCAAGTATAATGAAATGAGTTATATCTGTATACATAAGGAAAATATATGCATATTTATATACATATACACAATTTTGTAATCTATTTATATTACATCTTTGTTGTGTAAAGTCTGAAAGACATGTGGAGAGGACAATGAAATGAATTCCCATGTTTCTGTCACTCAGCTTTGACAATGACCAACTCATGGTATTCTTATTTCTTATTTTTCCACACTCCTCTCATTTTCTCTGATTATATTGAAGTAAATCCCAAACATTTCACATCATTCATAAATCTTTGAGTACATATTGTTAAATACAAGGACAATTGAACAATAACATAATATCCCCTAAAATGTAGCAATAATGAAAGTATATTTCATATAGGCAGCTTGTATAACATAAAAATCTAATCATGTTAATGTATTTTTTTTCTAAGTCATCTTGCAGAACTTTTCACCCACAATTATAATCTTATGTTGCTGATTGTGGCATTCAGACTATATCACAGATGCCCAGTTAATCATGATGCAGTTAAGGTTTAACACCAGTTGCATTGAGTTGTAGGTGCTTAAATCAGGGCTCTCCTTTTCTCTGCTCAAGGCCAGCCCTAAAGTAAATTTTGAAATGCAGAAACTGATCTTCTTTTCTGCACCCTGTTCTCAGGAACCCAGCTGTCTCATGAATGTTGCCCCTAGAACTCACAAGAGGGCATAGAACCCAGCATCTTCCCCTGCTCCACAGTGCTGCCCGCTGTCACACCACCTAGTTTTAATCCCCACTGCCATCAGCAATACAATATTCTATTCTCTCAGAGCTCCATTTCCTGAGCTAAATTTTAGTAGAAGAGCAACTCGTACTAATTAATGTTTGTGAATATTATGTCTAATATCTGTGAATCTGAAATACTCATTTTTGTAAAAGCAACTATGGCATTATTATTTTTAATAATAATAGGCTCTGGCAGGTAAAACAGGAATGTCAGAGGAGAAGAAAGCTGGAACAACAGTCACTTGTGTGTCTGGGTGATATGTAAGCTCTGGGTATGCTGAAAGTGACAAATAAAAAAGACCTGACGGAGGCAGGTTCTAGCCCATTATTCTGTCTTTTTCTATTTGCATACTTATTATGATTTTTTTGGTCTTAACTTTAATAGGAAGAGACAGAATAAGAGAAAAGCTAAGTTGTAAGGGAAGAATATAAGGTAGAAAGAAAGATAGAGGGAAGAGGGAAACCAGAAGGGAGATGAATGCTCTGTGGAGCATTGAACTATGTGGGATCCTAACATATTTCTAATGAACAAAACCGTTGGGACTAGGACTATACATGTAGTTATTAAAATGATTTCTAAATGATAAGCATGTGGAAGTTCTTTTATTTTCTTCTCTGTTATTGTATATATTTGAAATTTTACATAAAGATGAAGATAAGCTAGACTGTAAATTAAGAGATGAAAATGAGCTTCTTAAGACTGAGCAGTATTCAGAGATTTTTTTTTCTTTTTTTCTTTTTTTAAAATTATTATTATTATACTTTAAGTTTTAGGGTACATGTGCACAATGTACAGGTTTGTTACATATATATCCATGTGCCATGTTGGTGTTTTTATCAGCATACATAAAATTTGTCTTGAGAATTATTATAGACAGTAGATGTATTTATATACACACACACTCTGCTATATATAGATGTGACCAAAAAGGAAGGAAAATGGGATAAATTAAAGCATTCTTATAAATATTTTATAAAACAACCTATTAAGACACACAATTTTAAAGAGAAAGAAGTGAACTCTGCTAGCATTTTAATAGCCTTATATTATTACCTAAAACGTACATGCATATATGCATACAAACATGAAAGGGTGAACAAGCAAAATTAAAGTGCCAACATTTAATTGTACAAATGAGGAGTCTAGAATCAAAGAAGTACACTTACATTCTTTCTCTTCAAAATATTCCGTCTTAACAGCTTGCTTTGTAAAGCATTTGAAAGAATGCTTTAACTCACCACCATTTTTCTTTTCTTTCTTATACAGGACCTTAGTTATTCAGCATCATAATTAATTCTTGCATTTCATACTTTTTTTTAATGTAACTTATTTTGAATGAGCCACTGTTTACTTTTCTATTTCCTCTGTCTCAGCCTTTAATAAAGCCTAAGATTATAAAAGGTAATGCTATTCACTTAGGAGAGAAAGTCTTATTATTATTACTTTTAAATAAAAGGAGATAAGAGAAATATTAACTAATGATATAAAAAGGATTAATGAAATTACTTGAAAACTGTTTTCATCAGAATGGTGTTAATGGCTGAATATTTCAGGCTTTCAAGCAACTTAATTATCTACTGACACAAAAAAATGTAAAGCTTTAATTCAGGAATGGACGTGCTTTTATGTATTTGTAGGTACCATTCAAAATCACTTTTACAGAACTGGAGCATCATCGTATCTAGGGTTACCCCTGAAAAACCTGTGATTTATATTTTTCAATAAATTTAGGTGTAGCATGAATGGTTAGCAGCTTCATTTCAAAAAATGTAAAATCCCAAGTGCTGTTCTATAATCTTTAATATAAGAAATTTGGTGCTGAGTATGATTTTGGTATTTTGCACAATATAATCCTATCCTGTATCAGTTAGCCTTGCATTCTCGAAGGCCCCCTACTGCCTTCATGCAGAGGACCAGCTATGTGCATGTTCCTTGGCGTGTTCTTGCAGCAGCTTTAGTACATCATCATGTTTGGCTTTGTCTATTTATATATTTTCAAGGGAAATTATAATAATCTGTTTTATTTTCTAAATGGCACACTTAATAATCCCAAAGTTTGCAACTTGCACAGTTTGAAGCATATGGAGCTTTCATTTTGTGGCTAAGGGTGGGTTTTATGGGCATATGTCTGTGTGTGTGCACCAGGCTCTTGGCAGCAGTGGCAGCTTCAAGAGATCAAATGATGGAGGGGAAGACATGACAAACTTCGGAATTTCCTCCTAACTCCATCCTGTACATGGGGTTTGGTTGCCTATAGGAAGGGAGTAGTGAGACAGCATCCTAATAAACTGGTTTTCTGTAAAGACTGTGTGGGCTCTGAGCAGACACAGCACTGCTGTGTTGTCTAGGTGACAAAATAAGGTTTGCAGGTGAAAAGGCCTTTGTTTTGTTTTTTTTTTTAAACCTTCTTTCACAGAAGCTGAATTTGGTCAGGTGGGTTTAGAAGCAGAAGGTGAGAATGCCCTTGGCATGGACTTGGCATTCTTACAAAGAGTATTTTGCTGTGGTCACCCGAAGGGACATACTGGAACAAAAGAGGAAAAGTGAACAGATGCTATCTGGTAACTGTAGCTGGCAGATTGGTTTGTGAGCAAAATGAGACATCCCTATGAGGGCTTCAAGAAACACAGAAGACTCTCTGATACGGTTTGTATGTCCTGCCCAAATCTCATGTTTAATTGCAATCCCTATTGTCAGAGGTGGGGCCTGGTAGGAGGTGTTTAGATCTTGGGGGTGGATCCCTGGTGAATGGCTTGGTCCATCTCCTTGGTGTTAGGTGAACTCTCACTCTGAGTTCTGGTGAGATCTGGTCATTTAAAAGTGTGTGGCACCTCCGCGTCCACTTTCTCCCTGTCTTGCTCCTTCTTTTGCCACGTGACGTGCCTGCTCTTGTTTTGCCTTCTGTCATGATTGGAAGCTTCCTGAGACCTCTCCATAAGCAGATGCTGCTGTGCTTCCTGTATAGCTTGTAAAACTGTGAGCCAGTTAAACGTCTTTTCTTATAAATTACCCAGTCTCAGGTACTTATTTATAGCAATGCAAGAATGGCCTAATATACCCTCTGAATAAGTGATGGAAATATAATGAGTAGATGGGGCTCAGCCCTTGTAATTTGAGCATTGGTATAAGCATGACCTTTTTTTCCCATCTCTTCATTTATTCATTCTTTCTCCTTTTTCTTTCTTCCTTTTTTTTCTTTATTTCTCCCTTTTTATTTTTAAATCACATGCTGGTGAAATGTGGAGCACGTTGACTACTTTCTTGTGTTGTAATATAAATACATATTATTGTAACACTTTAAGCAGAAGAGGGTTATGAATTATCAAAGAACCAGATGTCACAGTTTCCATAGTAAAAGGTTGTTGTGGTAGTCAAGGGAGAGTTTACTTTTGCCAAAGCGCATCTGTTAGTTTCTGATAATAATGTGGATTTTGTTTGTTTCTGGCAGTTTTTAATCTTCTTCCAAGGATCAAATGATTGAATATTGTTTGAGGTGAAAAGTTCCTTCTCCAGTAATGAGATGTAGAATATCGAGGGAATCATTAAAGGATATTTACACAATGCATTACATGTATACTTAGGTTGGTGATCTATTTGAAATATATTAGTGGCTCTCCCAGGAAAAAAAAAAATCTTAACTGAAAGTTTATTCTGTGGTGAGAATGCTTAAACTAGGAATCTTTTGTAATTTAGTATGCCTCCACCCATGTTATCCTATGAAATATATAAAGTCACATTTAATTTGTTTAAAAATATTTCATGTGGCCGGGTGTGGTGGCTCCTGCCTGTAATCCCAGCACTTTAGGGGGCTGAGGTGGGCAGATCACCTGAGGTCAGGAGTTCAAGACCAGCCTGGGCAACATGGTGAAACTCCGTCTTTACTAAAAATACACAAATTAGCTGAGCGTGCTGGTGCATGCCTGTAGTCCCAGCTACCGGGGAGGCAGAGGCAGGAGAATTGCTCAAACCTGGGAGGCAGAGGTCGCAGTGAGCCTAGATTGCGTCATTGCATTCCAGCCTGGGCAACAAGAGCAAAACTCCGTGTCAAAAAAAAAAAAAAAATTTCATATGACTCGATACACTGATTCAACTATCCACTTGGTCTTTGCTCTTCAGTTGCACATTATCTTTAGTATTTGACTGAGAAATACATACTGACACTGAAACACAGTTTTCTTATTTGAATTGGTGAATACATTCTTGCTTTGTTTTAAGATTTTATATAATCTCCTTATTTTTGATATACAATTGTAGAACTGTATAAATAAATCAAAATAATAAATCTAAAGATTACTCTTTGCTGTTTCCATGTCAAAAAGTAAATATTTGCCCTGTTAATGTTTCAGCATCTTTCAGAACACACCTAATTTGTTGCACTAATGCTTTTCTTTACTTATTTAGATATGAGAAAATATGTCATGTGCTAAAATATTGGTCTAAATCTAACTTTAGAATTTTCTCCACAGATAATTTTAAAGTTAAAAAAAAAATTCATGATCCACAGTTAGCTTTCTGCTCTTCTGATTTTGTGTACTCTCCCTGAGGGTATAGGATAATACATAGCCCAGGTTCTGATGGCACCCAGTTTTGTATCTCTAGCCCAAATATCTCTCCTGGGACTCAGGTGCTATGCCTAGTTGCATACTAAAAATGTTTTCTTGGATGTCCCACAGACAACCCACATATGACATACCTCATGCTGGACTTCCCTGCCAATCTGTTCTTGTTTCTATTTTAAAGAATAGCTGCACCAGCTTTCCAGCTGCAGGGGCTGGAAACTATATGAGCTGGAAAGTTACTGTAAATTCCTTTGTTTCCCCAAATTCCTACACCAAATTAGAAACCAAGTATTAAAGATTGATTTCCTTTATTGTTGTATGTTTTTCCTTCCCCTTCCTGACATTGCTTTAGAATGTTCTTCCTGAATTACTGTGATGGCATCCAAAGTGGCCTCTCAGCCTCCATTGTCACTCTCCCCAGGCCAACCTGGACTTGGAGTACAGGAGTGACTGAGCATGTCACTCTCTTACTTAAAAGCCTTTTAGGGTCATGTTCAAATTCCCAAGCATACAATTATTTTTTCTCTTTTTCCCGTGTCATTTCACTGACCTGACAACAACCACCTCACCACATTCCTCTCCCTTGCCCCGACTTCAGCTCCAGCTGTTGCAAAAAGGAGTTGTAATTCTCCTTTTAACTTATTAATGCTTCATTCTCTCATCACTTGCACAAGCTATGCTCTTCATTTTCCTCCATTCTTTAAGACTCATCTCAATAGTCATATCTAGAATTGGGTTTCTGTTGACTTTTTAGTTTCATTGAGCGATGCTGCTCCCTCTGTTTCCTCAGGAGACTGCATATATCTAATAGGAGCTGTTTTACAATGACTTGCAATTGTTGGTAACTTGTTCATCTCCTTATTGAGCTACTTGAAGTTAAGACTATATTTCTGATTACTGTTTTTATTCTAAGTGCTAATATAGCATCGGAGTATAGTAGACACTCAATAAATATATTTTGCTGACTGAATAGAAGATAATCATAATAGCTAACACCTACTAGTACTTATATGTTGCCAGTGATTGAGTGATTGTTCTAAGCATATATATATATACACACACACACACACACAATTAATCCTCACAACAAACCTATGAGGTAGGTACTATTATTAACCCCCTATTGAACTGATAAGAAAAGGGAGGCATAATGAAGTTAAGAAAAATACCTAGGGTCACAACAAATAAGCAGAAAATCTGAAATTAGACTACAGGAAGCCTTTAGTTTGGCTCCAGAATCTATACTCTTAGCTCCTATCTGTGAATAAGTAAGGTTTGTGGTTTAATTGAAAACGTATTAGTTGCCTCAGAAATTTTTAGTTATCTTATTGCTAAATCTAGGTTATATAAATACAACTTCATAAACAGCAGTTTGAATTTGTCAGATAGATGTAGTTCTGCTCTACATAGCAGCAAATACTCACTTCCTATGGTGACTTTGCTGTATTTCTGATTTCATCTCTGTCTACCAACTCACTGGTCCTTGTCCATTTCCCTTGTACTATGTTCTTCACTGTCCAGTAGCCACAATTTTGCTAGCAACTATCTTTAGAGTCATGTGTTCTCTTCCTGTTTTGATGATTACCTGTATCTCTCTTGGCATCCAATTAATCCTTATTTTTGGAAGAATGTCTTTGATATAACAACTTTTTGTTCATTAAAATTTAATTTCCTTTTGAATATGATGTAGATCACTGGCTGGATGCCTAGATCAGAAGATGATGTGGATCATAAGAATTAGTTATTTTGCATCTCATTGTCTGGCAACTAGGACCATACCCATGCTGCTTTTACATTGCATTTAACCCCATTTGATAACTTGCTATTTCGATCATTATGTCCTCAGTGGAGAGCTGCAATTCTAGTAAAGGCAAGAATTTTTTAAAAAGGAAGGAAAATTGAAATAATAACAAGCTTTCTTTACTGCTTGATGAGACAATATGCTGCTGGTTTGGGAGTTTAGAGTGAAGAACATAAAGAATATTTTACTATTAAGAAATGTTTTCAAGCACTTATTAAAATTGAAAGTTTTAGAATCGACATATAAATGTACAGTAGTGAACTGCAGCTTGAGTGCCTGTTATAGCCACTGCTCCATGTATTATGTTTTTAATGCAAAATGTTATTTTAAATTTATTTTCGTTTTTATTTTTCCCTTTGCCTGTGGGCATCAATTATTTCATGTATGGTATCTTTGCCATATTATAAAATTTTAACATAGTGATATGTTTCTATCATATTTCTATACATTTTAGGTTTTCTTTCTTGAGCACTGAGGTCTTTTTTATTTTAATTTTTTTGAGAGGGAGTCTTGCTCTGTCACCCAGGCTGGAGTGCAGTGGCGCGATCTTGGCTCACTGCAACTTCCACCTCCTGGGTTCAAGCGATTCTCCTGCCTCAGCCTCTCGAATCACTAAGGTCTTATTTGTATTTGTAATCTCAGGTTTTGGTATGAGTCTTCTTATATTGGTTTTGTAAGTTTTGTTTTACCTTTTCTTTAAATAAGTGTGTTTAAATCATCAGAAACTAATGTTTGTATATGACGTAAGAAAGGGTTCCAACTTAATACTTTTAGGTATGTAGCAAGTTATTTCAGTATTATTTCTAAACTATCCATCTTTTAAAAAACTGTATTGGACTATCCTGGTTTTCTCACAAATGTCTGTGCAAATATATATATATATATATATAATTTCTGTCTACCAACTCACTGGTCCTTGTCCATTTCTGTTGTACTATGTTCTTCACCGTCCAGTAGCCACAATTTTGCTAGCAACTGTCTTTAGAGTCATGTGTTCTCTTATTGTTTTGATTATTACCTACATCTTTCATTATTACCTGTATCTTTGATTATTACCTATATATATAGTTTGCACACATATACATTTAATATAGACTCATTTATTTCCACTGATCTATTTGTCTACTCCTATTCCTATGCTAATAAAATATCAGTATGATTACTTATCTTGTAATATCTTATAAGGCAAATAAATGTTGTCCACTCTTGATATTCTTTTTTTCCTTTATTGTACTATTCTTGGTTATTCTTGGAAATTTTTTTTATATGAACTTCTATATCATTTTATTAAATTAAAATTATTGGTATTTTAGTTATAATTGCATTTACTGTTAAATTTTTAAGACTTTCTATTTTGGTTATATAAATCATCTAAGAAAATAGAATGTATTCCCTTTCATTAAAACTTCTTTTGATCTTTTCCTCAATCATTTGTTTTCTTTATATAGATGTGAGGCTTTCCTGTTAAATTTATTTCTAAAGATTTTATAGTTTTGTTGCTCTTGCAAATATCTTTTGTTATTTTCTATACAAAGTACTTATTGCTAACATAGAGAATAAGTATTTATTTCTTCCTTATTATAAGCAGAAGTTTTTCACTCATTGCTAAAATGGAGGATAAATATTGATTTCTTCTAGCTTCTTACATTCAGAACCTTATTGAAGTATTAAGTTGAGTATAGAGATTTTTAAACTTAGAGTCTCTTGAGTTTTCAAAGTATAAAATTGTATAATAGGTTCATCAAAGTTTTATATATTCTTTTTCGTTATTTATACAATTTAATTTTTTTCTTTGATTATATTTATTAGAATCTTCACATCAATGTTCAATAATAGTGTGTTTCCCTGTGCAATTTCCAATTATAATTGTAATTGTTTTGGGTTTCAATATTTGGGTTAATATTAGTTGATTTTTAAATAATTGCCAACATATATCAGCAGTGTTTTACATTTTCTATTTTATTCAGAATTTCTTTTAGGAATGTATGAACTGTGTCAAATGCCTTTCCTACTTCTAGTGTTATAATTGTATGATTTTCTTCCTCTGTTTGTTTGTGTAATTGATTATGTTATCAGGTTTCCTGAAATAGACTTGGGTCATGGGGTATTAATCTTATTACACAGAACTAGGTTCTATTTATCCATATTTTACTTTAAAGTTTTCATTGAAATAATTAAAATTGGTCTTTATTTTTGTTTGATCTTTATTAGGTTTTGGCATGAAAGTTATGCTGTCTTCCTAAAATCAAATGAAGAATTTTCCATGTCCTTTTAGCTTTTACATTGTTGAATATTTTAAATAACTTTGAAAATATGTGTTCTTTAAAAGTTAGAGGCTAGATAGAATTTGTTCTGAATCCCCCTAATTCAGGTTATTTTTCAAATAGTATATCTTTCATCACATTTCCGATATCTTTATAGCTAATTGATATACTACTAATTTTCCACGTCTTAGGTCCAGCTTGGTAATTCAGATGTTGCTAAGAAATATGATATTTCCTGTCACTTTAAAATTTACTGCCGTAATTTCAATTATAATTTTTCCATTTCAAATACAATTTTTTAATTTAATGTCTTCTATAAATGATGTGTCCCTCTTCTCAGTACTAATGCTGCATTTTTTTTTTTTTTTTTTTTTTTTTTTGAGACGGAGTCTCGCTCTGTCGCCCAGGCTGGAGTACAGTGGCGCAATCTCGGCTCACTGCAAGCTCCGCCTCCCGGGTTCATGCCATTCTCCTGCCTCAGCCTCTCCGAGTAGCTGGGACTACAGGCGCCCGCCAACACGCCCGGCTAATTTTTTGTATTTTTAGTAGAGACGGGGTTTCACCGTGGTCTCGATCTCCTGACCTCGTGATCCGCCCGCCTCGGCCTCCCAAAGTGCTGGGATTACAAGCGTGAGCCACCGCGCCCGGCCTTTTTTTTTGCTACTCATCCTCTCCTTAATCAGTGGCTTATTTGCTTCATTGGTGTCTTCATAGAAGTTTTGGACTTACATTCATTAATTTTATATAATTTCTGCTTTGATATTTTACATTAGTTTTATCTTCCAATTTTTAAAATAAGTGTAACTGACATTATTTCTGTTTTCTTATGAGGACTATTTTAAAAGATATGCATTAATCTTTAATATTATAGGCACTGCAGACTGTATATTTTCTTAAGTACAGCTTTTGCCATGTCTCAATTATTCTCAGATAGTGTTTTCTTATATATGCTTTTTATATAGCTTATACTTCAGTTTTGCTTTCCTCTTTGATCCAGGGGTTATTTTAAAAGTATGTTTATTAATTTGAAATAGGCTACGATTATCAAACGTTTTCTTTTTTTAATAAAAAAATCATTTATTTAGTGACCTAAATAAATATTTATTTTTATTTTTTATTTTTTATTATTATTATACTTTAAGTTTTAGGGTACATGTGCACAATGTGCAGGTTTGTTACATATGTATCCATATGCTATGTTGGTGTGCTGCACCCATTAACTCATCATTTAGCATTAGGTATATCTCCTAATGCTATCCATCCCTCCTCCCCCCACCCCACAACAGTCCCTGGAGTGTGATATTCCCCTTCCTGTGTCCATGTGTTCTCATTGTTCAATTCCCACCTATGAGTGAGAACCCGTGGTGTTTGGTTTTTTGTCCTTGTGATAGTTTACTGAGAATGATGGTTTCCAGTTTCATCCATGTCCCTACAAAGGACATAAACTCATCATTTTTTATGGCTGCATAGTATTCCATGGTGTATATGTGCCACATTTTCTTAATCCAGTCTATCATTGTTGGACATTTGGGTTGGTTCCAAGTCTTTGCTATTGTGAATAGTACTGCAATAAACATACGTGTGCATGTGTCTTTATAGCAGCATGATTTATAGTCCTTTGAGTATATACCCAGTAATGGGATGGCTGGGTCAAATGGTATTTCTAGTTCTAGATCCCTGAGGAATCGCTACACTGACTTCCACAATGGTTGAACTAGTTTACAGTCCCACCAACAGTGTCAAAGTGTTCCTATTTCTCCACATCCTCTCCAGCACCTGTTGTTTCTGACTTTTTAATGATGGCCATTCTAACTGGTGTGAGGTGGTATCTCATTGTGGTTTTGATTTGCATTTCTCTGATGGCCAGTGGTGATGAGCATTTTTTGATGTGTTTTTATTATAATATGATCAGAATAAGCTAACCTGTAAGATCTTAAAAAGAAACAACAGCACAAGGTTTCTTAGAGGGAAAGTATATGATTTATTTTTGTTGGTGTTCCATAAAAGTACTAAAAACTATAAATTTTCTAATGGAGAAATGTGAGATTCTACATATAGCTATTAATTTGATTTTTAAAGTGAAATTCTATGTATCTTTGACAGCCATTTATAATTTATTCAATTTTTTAAATTATCAGCTTCTGCTTTGATTTCTAACGGTTTTTACTTTACATATTTAGCAATCATATTTAGGTATCTTCAAGTTTATGGACATCAAGTCTACTCTTAAATTACAATTACCTAATATTACTTTACCTGTGTAGGTAAACTTAAAGTTCCACTTGAGCTGATAATATTATTGATGTTCTTGCATTCTTTCTGTCTTCATTTATACATTTCGCTTTGCTAATCCTTTTATGTTGTCTTTTGAAATTTATTTTATTTTTGTGAATACATAGTAGTTGTATATACTTATGGGATACATGAGATATTTTGATACAGACATGCAATGTAAAACAAGCACATCATGAAGAATAGAGTATCCATCCCTTCAAGCATTTATCCTTTTGTTACAAACAATCCAATTAAATTCTTTATTTAAAAATGTACAATGAAGTCGTTATTACTGACCATAGTCACCCTGCTGTGCTATCAAATAGTAGGTTTTATTTATTCTTCCCATTTTTTGGGTACCAATTAACCATCCCCACCTCCCCCCCAACCTCCTGCTACTTTCCTCAAAAAACTGAAAATTGAGCTACCATGTGATCCAGCAATCACACTGTTGGGTATATACCCAAAAGAAAGGAAATTAGTATATATTATCTTTCTTTATCACTTTGATTTCAGTGAGTTTCTTAAATAGCCTGTAGCTGAGTTTTTTGCTTGTTCGTTTTGTATTTTTACCCAACACTACTTGGCTAAAGTTTTGGTTTTTAATTCAGTTTTTATCATCTAATCAATAATTTAGTAAATGATTAATATATTCAATTTTATTGCTTTCATAGATAACCCTTTTCTCTAAAAGAAACTGTCCTTCCTTAAGTGTTTCTCCTCCCCCCCACAACACTCATCTGAAAGAAATTTACAGTATTTATACTTCTCTTTGTATTCCTAGGCTGAGACATTTTACTCTATATTTCCTCCACTCAAAACTTTTGAGTTTTGAAGTCACCGTAATCATAGCTATGACTTTCTCATGAGGATTAAATGAAAAATGCTTAAAGCATTAGTTGATATATAAGTAGTCAGTAGCCACATAGAATCCACAGTAGGTATTAATTTCTATGATTATTATAATTAATTATATTAGATTATACTAGTACATTTATCTACTAGTAAATACAAGAGCCATTGATTGCCATTACTTATTTTCCTCTTTATCTTCCCTGTCTTTAGATCTTTTGTGCTATCGTTTGAAAAGTTGGGTACATGGGTAATATACCCTCAGACTCTTTGCATCTTCTCAAAATTCTTCCTTTAACACTAAAAGATGAATGACACCTTATCATGGTTCTAGGTTCTTGGGTTGCAGTCCTTGAATTTCAGGGGTCTTCTAGATGTTTTTCCATTAAATTCTTTCATCTGATGTTGCAGGCGAGAAATTAGATGTAAGTCTGATAACTTTTTCCTTTTCATGTAATGTATTCTTTGTATATGGGATAGTTTTTTTTTTTTAATCCTTGGTGTTCAGGCATGTTGCCAGGATGTATTATGTTTATTATCTCCTTGTATCTTTTCTCCATTATTAAAATATTTCTTCTACTTGATTTTTCAATCTACTATAGGAGGTCTCAACAGAATCCAAGCACTCTTTAAATTCATCCACTGAGTTATTTACTTTGCGAATCCTAATTTTTAAAATTACTTTGTTTAATGCTGTTTACTCCGGAAAGTCCTTTCTTTGTGTTGAACTTGTAATTGCTTCAGGTATTCTGATGATATATTTTTATTTAAATCATCAACTGTCTTCTACAGAGGTTTTCTATCACCAGCATATGTTTATTTGTTTGACTTTCTCTCACTCTCTGTCAGTTATTGGACCGTTTTAGATATACTGCTATATTACTTTAAAAATCATCTCTGTTGGAGTAGCCTGTAGCTCTAGTGGCCATTGTGTCACATATATCAGATCCTCTGTATTCACCAAATCACTCTCTGATGCTTGTCCCAGGCTCTCCCTCCATCTGTAATTGAGAAAAGCCATATCAGATCTCTATTCCAAGACTCTAGCCAATGCTTTGCTGACACTTTTCTGGCCTTTGACTTGAGAAAGACGGAGAGATGGGAGCTGGGAACAGCGGAGCAGAGGTCACCTCCCCAGAACTTTCAGTTCCCAACCTACAACCCCCCAGCCCCGCTCCCCACACACAACATTTCTATCACATTTTAAGGACATATCTATAGTTTTACTCAAGGGAATCTTTTGTTTTAGAGGGGTCACCAGTTCCAAGCACCTGGATTTCTTTTAATGATATGAATACCTAGGTCATTCCCATATTATAGTTAATTGACGGGTTTTCTGTTTTCAGTCTTCTCTGTGTGTTTGCTTATAAGTACAATGTGCAGGTTTATCTGGGATGGCAAAGGCTATGCATTTGTAGGTGTGGTAAAAAGAAATGCACAGTAGAGAGGAAGCCTGTGTTTTCTTGTTGTGTCTCTCAGCTTGTGTGTGAAGACTGGCAAGTGAGAAACAGTTGTCCCTTTCCTTCCAGAGCTGCCACTTCTGTGACTTTAGTAGCCTTGCCCACGATTTCTCATCATGTGAGGAGCAGTAACTCCTTAGTTCTCCTACTTCTCCTACTTCTGGTGTTTTGCAAGGGCTCCCCTCTCATGAAAGATTTTGGATAATAAAGTTTACCTTGGGAACCATCACCTGGCAGAGGATTTTGGACTTAATTCCCTAATGAATGAATTCTACCTTATTAGAAAATTTTCATGATTACTGGGCAAATTAAATAGAATGCTTAATTCCAGGAAGATAGAAATATTGTTTTGGTTTCCATCATTTCTCCAGCACCTAAAATAGTGCCTGGCACATAGCAGATGCTGGCAAATGTTTTTTGAATAGAAAATTGGACTTAATAATACAATTAGACTCATGGATGTGTGAAAAACATATGATAGAGATTGTTCTTGTCTGCATAAAGCATAAAATTTTGTTTATATTATCCCTCTTACAGTAAAAGAAATTATACATACATATGTTAATCTTAAAATGTCTAGAGAAATGTAGCATAAACTACTTGGGCTTAAGGGTTTATTATATTGCTCATCTTACATTTGTTCCTTGCCATTCTCTGTGGTTATTTTAAAAATATGCATACATTTTTGCATATTGCTTTGCTCTTCTCATTCTAGGATATAAATATGACCAGCAAGGCCCCCAGCTACGTGTAAGTCATTCACAAAGACCACTACTTCAAATACATCTTTGTTTTCCCCTTTAAAATAAAGGATCTATCTGATTATCTGAACTAAATTAAACTGAACTAACTAAATAAATTACTGAAATAAAGAGGAAAAGTAATTCTTTCAAACATGAGATACAGTATTCGGGGTCTGACATTTTTCATATTCTTTCCTTATCAATGACAATTTTAAAGACCTTTTTACCTCACATGGGCTTATTAAAATAGGTCATTTTAAATTAAAATATTGTTCTTCTTCATCGAAGAAATATTACATGCAGCACAGTTCGGGATGAATTAGTCAGGTAAAGGCAGCATTCTGTTTGGGATGCTGCTCATCTTGCTTGCCATGGGTACCAGGTCAGTGTACAGTCATTCCTTGGTTTCCACGGGGAATTGGTTCCAGGACCCCTGTGGATACCAAAATCCATGAATGCTTATGTTCCTTATATAAAATGGTGTAGTATTTGTAACTAACTTATACACATCCTCCTGTATACATTAAATAATTTCTAGATTACTTATAATACCTAGTATAAGTTAAATGCTATGTAAAGTGTTGCTACATTATATGGTTTAGGGAATAATGACAAGAAAAATGTCTGTACATGTTCAATACAGGCACAACCATCCATTTTCTTTCTAATATTTTCAATATGTGGTTGGTTGAATCCATGGATGTGGAACTCATGGACACAGAGAGCCAACTGTGATTATCTTTGGGGTCCACCCAATTCAGATATCCAGAACAAAACCTAAAGAGGTTCTTTAACTCTGTACTTTCTAATGTCAACCAGATAAGTTGAGTATTATCAAGTCACAGAATGAACTGAAAATTTCATGATTAATTTAAATAGAAATATCTGTGTTTTATATATAAACGTATTGCAAATGATATAGATTAGTATTCTCATATTAAATTCAATTTTTTTAAATAAAAAGTACTTTTGTGGCTAAGTGAAATGTAAGTCTAGTCCTTCATAATCCAGGTCAGGGTTGATAAACCTTGTCTTTGTCCTACATTACACACATTTCATGCTGCTTCAAGACATTTAAAAATAACCACATAGAATCCACAGTCTGTGAAAGTACTCAAGAGTTACACTTTACACAGTCATCATTCACGTTCATTTCTATAGGCCAGTTATCCTTGTTTTTCATTGTATGAAACTTGAAGCAATTGCTTCTGTATTTACCAATTCTTAAAACGCCTGCCACCTCTTTTGTGCTATAATGTTTTCTCTCTCTTTGTAGGGTGCTTTTACTCTCTGACATCTTAATCTGTGTCCTTCTGCATTATAGTCAATCGCTTTCACTTGACCATTTCTGAATTATGTGTGGCAGTGTGAACGTTTTACAGAACTTCACTCTACAGAAGGGAGAATTGATTCCAAATCTAGTATAACAAAACCAACCCCCTTACTTCCCATGTTAACATCAAACATTTCCTTGCACTGTGGATTTTACTTTTTGGCTATCACCTGCATGATTGCAGGCTGTAGTCCACTGTCTTTTTCTAGAACACAAGTCTGCAGTTAATAACAGCTAACATTTTTTGAACAATTACCGTGTGCAAAGACTTGTTATAAATGCTTTACCTCTATCAATTCATTTAATCCTTACACCAACTCCATGAAGTAGATTTTGTTATTTTCCTCATTTTTATAGATGAGAAGCCTGAGGTAGACAAAAATTAAACAATTTGTCCAATTCATACATTTAGTTAAAAGAGTAACCAGGATTGAGATCCAAGCAATCAGGATCTCAAGTCTGCACTGGTTACCAAATTCTGAAAATCGTTTTTAGCCTAGATAAAAGTGCCTCGCCAGGAAAGAACAAATAAACAGAGGATTGAAACACAGTTGACCTAATTCACATTGAATATGACAAATACGTGGGCTGGTAACGCCACATATTTAGTAGGCCCTCATCCTGTACAAAGCTACTCCTCCATTGATCCACAGTTTACCCACCAACTCACAGCCAATACAACAAAAAACTTGCCCACTCGCAACAGGCTATTCTACTCTAGTCTATTCTTTGATTTCTTTTTCAGGCAGAGATGGCTAGTTGTCTCCCAATACTCACTCCGTTTTCTTGAGTAAAAGTGCTATTCAGCCAATGTAGTTTTCAGCCTCTCTCCCTCTTAGGAATGACTCAGTGACTGAGTTCCTGTCAATGAGACAAGGGCAGATGTGTATGGGGTATTTAGGGAATCTCTTTTGAAAAGGGGGTTAGTCTCCTTTTTCACCCTCTTGCTTAGGTAGTGGATGTGATGATACAGTTGTATGTGTAGGCACCAGCACAGACCATGAAGAAGGCAATTGTCATCCAGGAACAGCTGTGAGGTGAGCTGGACAAAACCTGAATCTGAGCACAACCTTGAGGTGCTACTCTACCAGCTTACTTCAGGCTTCTTTTAAATATAGGAGAATTAAAGTTCTGTCTTGTTTAAGCAACTGTTATTTTAGATGTTGTATTATACGGCTGAAGTTAACTGACATGTATGCTAAGTAGAAGAGTTTTGAACTAAAGGACAATACAATACCAAATCAGGTAAACTGGTTAATAATAATTTGCACATAATATAATTTAGAGTACAGTTAGTTGCTTATTTTGAAATACAAATGTATTTACTTATGTCACTTTTCACATCTTCAAAACATTAGCTACTAGAAAGTATAATGATCAAGGCAATAATAGAATAACTTTTTATATTAGTTCATTCTCACACTGCTATAAAGAACTACTTGAGACTCGGCAATTTATAAAGGAAAGAGGTTTAATTGGCTCACGGTTTTGCAGGCTATACAGGCATCTGCTTCTGGGGAGGACTCAGGAAACTTACAATCATTGCAGTAAGGGAAACAGGCACAACTCATACGGCCGGAGTGGGGAGGACTCAGGAAACTTACAATCATTGCAGTAAGGGAAACAGGCACAACTCATATGGCTGGAGTAGGAGAAAGAGAGCAAAGGGGAAGGTGCTATATACTTTTAAACAACCAGATCATGTGAGAACTCACTCACTACCAGGAGAATAGCAAGGGGGAATCCACCCCCATGTTCCAATCTCCTTCCACCCGGCCTCCTCCAACACTGGGGATTACAATTCGACATGGGATTTGTGAGGGGATACAAATCCAAACCATATCACTCTTAGCATAAAAGTATTTTTTAAACAAAAATATATTCTTTGGTTCTCTTAAAAATTGGTACCTCACTTTTTTAGGAGTGTTGTCATTGCTGCTTCAATGGATAAGCATAGGATTTGGCTATTTAAAAATATTTTAGGCAGACTTTTGTTATTGTGTCTTTTTACTCATCTTTTTTTCTTATCTTTTTTATAGAAAGCACAATGTTAGCACCGATATCTAAACAAAACTTTCTACCCTTTCCCATCTCCCCTAATGAATTTGTTGCCCTCTTAAAATGAGTCAGCTGATACCTGAATACTAACTAGCTGGTGAGTAGAATCTGCCTTTCATTGCTCTGAAAAGTAGTTGCTAGTATGACTTATTCGTGCTTATTTTTTACCAAATCCCTCTCCTCAAAACAAAGAAGTCATTGCTACTTTTGACATGGCATGCTAGGTTTGGAAGTTTAGTTGGTTTGGGAGTGGGTAAACCCGACTTCCAGTTCTGATTCTGTTACCATGAGTTGAATAACCTTGAGTAATAATAGGCACTAACATTTTTCACTCTTCACACTATGGCAGACACTTGTCTTATCACTTTATATATATTAGCTCATTTTGTCAACACAATAACCCATTGAGAGGAGTATTCATTATCACTTCCAGTTTACAAATTAGGAATTTTAGATAGAGATTAAGTAATTTGCACAAGGTATTACAGTTAAGCTAGACTTAAAACTCAGCCTGTCTACCTACAGATCCTGCACTCATAACCTCTACTCTGTATCTCAAGTTATATAACCATTATAATACCAATTATCTCTAAAATCAGGTTGATGTTTAGCCAATTCTTTTGATATCTTATATTTAAAAGCATCTATGATTAACGTAGTGTAAATAGATTGTTATTGTATATGACCTAGTTATGATCCATAGGGATCTCATATAACTAACAGTCTCTCAATACCTCTCAATGCTCTAGCCAGATGCTTTGTGAAAAACAGAATTTCTTGAGGTGACTGAAAGCCTTCAGCTTTCTGATAGAGGTCATCAGCTGGCCTGGGGCAGCTAAAGTAAGTTCTAAATCATTCACAAAATGGACTATTAATTTAGACAGTAGACAACTTTGTCTCCATATGTTTTCTTTCTTGCTTCCATCTGACAGTGATACAGGGTACATCTACCTCCCTTTCCTATGATACTGTAGTTGACCGGATCCTTACAATATGGAATATAGTCTGCATATTGAAGTGCATTTTACCTTGCAGAATTAGAAAACTTTGATACAAACATTGCCCATTGGTGTATTAAGTTTTTGTCGATCTGCCATGTTTCCATAGTGGTTTGCTAACTATTGCATCAAGATGCTTATGAGTCTTTTCATTGCTTCTGCATTTTCCACAAGATGGCATTGTAATTGAAAGTTAAGGGTTTGTGGAATTCTTTTTTTTTTTTTTGTTAACCCAATACAGAAGAAAGCTAAAGTTGGCCTTAGCTACTCTTATTGGCATTGTTCACTTGGTTTTAATGAGATCTGAAGTGTTTTATAGAGCATAAACAAGTTTGGTGCTTCATGTGTAAAATGTAGCTTGGTCATCTCCCTGAGTATTCTGGCATACTCCAGTAAACTGTGGCATAACTCTTCTCTGCTTTACTAATGTACTCTGTTTGACATTTACCTGGCAAGTGACTTTAAAAATCATTTCTGAATGTTGTTGGATTGTCACTATTACAGATAAGAGTTTTTAGTGAACGTAATCAAATGATATACATTTTCTGATATTTTCTTGGTTGAACAAAAAGAACAGGACCTGGAAGGTTTTATTTTACTTAATATAGTAAAATAAAAGTCATCACATTATAAACTTAGTGAACATAGTGTCTGACATACAGTAGAGATTTGATACAAGTTAAATATACAACTAAGAAATAATAGGAGGTAGTGGTGATGAAAGGCAAGAGCCACATTAATAAATTCCTAACAAATATTTATTTAAAATTTTATGTGACTGATAAATGGTATATTTTGTATTCTCCAGAATATGGTAAATTTTCTAACATATCTGAGTATTTTATTTTGGTTTTGGTTTAGTTTGGATTTTTCCAGGGTTAAAATCTGGCTCACTTTCAAGTGGATGCCTGCGTGAGTACTGACCGGTAAAACTCATGTTGCCTGTGGTAAAGGTGATATTTGTAAATGCAACATGAGGAATTATTAAGAGTCAATGACTTATGTACAGCTGAGAAAATTTTTAAGATAAAATTAACAGTGAAACCCTTCACACTGGACCTTGGGTGGTAAAAGAGAGAGCAGCTATTCCCAGGTGTCTTTCCCTAGAGAAGTGTGATGCACAAGATTCATTTAATTGGTTCCAGCATTATATGGATCTCTCTTGCTAGCAATTAAGATAAAAGATAAGTAACAAGCTGTGACGAACACTCCATCTTAAAGTCTGAACTTCAGTAATTAAATATAGACAGAAAGTGTACTTTCTCTAGTCTTTACAGAAGTCATGATGAAAGAAACGATCCATTCTGACACAAAGCAGAGAATTCCATAGAGCAATTTGAGATAGAGAAGACAATCAGCAGGACATGCTGAATGGGCATAAATGAAGGGGATTCTGTAAAAGCTGAAGGAATTTAGCTCTACCTACGAAACAAAGGATTTTAAGCAGGAGAGTATCGGAATGTGATTTATATTTTGGAGCACTCCTGGCATCTGAATGGAAATGGAGTAAAAGAGATGCAGCTGAAGCTGGGAGACTGTTTTCTTTTAGGCAGATAATGAAGATAGGAACTAGAGCAGATTAGCTGGGATATAGAAGTCATGGATTTGAGAATTATTTATGAGAAAAATCCCGTTAGGGCTTGGTAATGGATTAAACGTGGGAAAGGAAGGAGGCTCAGACTGACCCTCAGGTTGCTAGTATGGGTGACTGGGTAGATTTAATTTTCATCCACTGAGTTAGGAAATCTAGGGAGAGGGGTATTTTGGGAAGATGATGCATTCCGTTATTTGGATTTTTTTTTCTTTTAAAATGCATATGATTTTGGAGAGGAAATTCATTAAGCTTTAGTAACTATTTAAAACTGCTAATATTGTTATTTAGGGAGGGAGAAGGAAGAGAAAGAGGAAGCTGGAGCCCTGGCAGAGACCATAGCCACTTCACTACTCCGCCTGGCATGTCTCAGCCTTTGTTCCTGTATTTCTAAAATATATCTAAGCAGTGTATCTTTACCTTACCCAGCAGAGGATCTAGGCTTTGGCCCAGCTCTATCAATAAGCTTAGATATTGAGGGGGTCATTATGGGAAATTCTGTTTTTTAAGGAGTCAGATGATCAAAAGAGGATCACTGCAAATCTACACTTTTTTTTTTTTTTGAGAAAGGGTCTCACCCTGCCACCCAGGCTGGAGTGCAGTGGCACGATCTCGGCTCACTTCATGCTCTGCCTCCCAGGTTCACACCATTCTCCTGCCTCAGCCTCCTGAGTAGTTGGGACTACAGGTACCCGCCACCACGCCTGGCTAATTTTTTTTTTGGTATTTTTAGTGGAGACGGGGTTTCACTGTATTAGCCAGGATGGTCTCGATCTCCTGACCTCGTAATCTGCCCACCTTGGCTTCCCAAAGTGCTGGGATTACAGGCATGAGCCACCGCGCCCTGCCTACACGTTTTTAAAGAAATATTTTTCTTGATTTTTTTCAGAGAAAGACAAGGCATCCTTAGTGCAAACATCCTTAGCACTGAGAGTGTGAATATTGACCTTCAGAGAAGTCCTGGCTTGTTCTACAGTTGCTTTATTGTTCTAATGCAAACTTAGAAGTGTGTGGATCCGTAGTGCCGGCACAGGGATCATGCAGGCTGACTCCATATGTCAATCACTACTTTTCTTGTGTAAAACATCTTCCTCTTTATCATGCATCTTGAATTCAATTTGAAAAAGGTTATTAAAATCTATTGATATATTTTTTTCCCTTCCACATGAAGAAACACTGTGAGCAGTATGAGACTAGGAACTTCTGTGGGTTTTATGTAAATCATAGATTCTTTCTCCAATTTTAGATAGTTAAGATTAGTGTAAAGAAAATAATTCACAGGTGCTTCATTTGCTTTTAGTATCTAAAATACAGTTGCTTTACATGCAATGCTAGCAAAACATCCCAAATGTGACCTATTCATTGTCATGAAGCTTCTGGGATATCTGTTCTCTGTAATTTGAATTTGCCATTTCTAGAATGAGAATACATGAGAATTCTTGGAAGATACAAGAGCTGATTCACCTGAGTCTAGGGTAACAAGAAAATTAATGCCATCTTCTGTTCTGGCCAAGGTAGTGCCACATATAAAAATGGACTTTTTGACATGCATAGAGAGTAATCAGTAATATGTGGTCATTATGGGTCTTCTTTGAAACTTGGGGATCAAAGGGAAGCAAAATGAAAAAGAAAATTAGCCCAAATTTAAGAGAAGAGAGAGAATCGTTCAAAACATTAAATAGAAAGCCATAAATCTTTCCTCCATCCCAGGAAGAACTTTATGGCATAAGTAATAAGATTATTTAGTATCTTTATTATATGATGCATATGCAATGTTACAACCTAATTTTTGGTCTCCATGCAAACAATTAAGTCTTGTGTGAAACACACCTGACACCAATAATACTTCTGAGTAGAATAATTTAATGGGATTTCAAGTTCTTCACAAATACTATCTAATTTGATTATGGAAATAATGTTCACACAAAAAAGATAATCACCAAGATTAATAGGACTCAAGATGATATTTAGAACCATATTTTTTTTCTTAGTTTCATAGCAACCAGAAACTAACTACACAGATTTCTTTTTAAATGTCTTACTGCTTTTCAGAACTTCAACACACAGTTTGGACAGATGGTCAGTGGAAAGGTTTCTTATAGAATTGTTCAGTGAATAGTAATCTTTAAGAAACTGTATTTTTCCTTGAAATTTGCATAGCAGAGGCATCCACTAATTGTATATCTCATTTTGGAACTAAACCCAGTATGTTTAACTTTAGTTATTTTCATGGTAAGTCATAAAACTAAAGAAGATGTTTCTGTAACTGAGCTTCATAGTTATTTTCCTTTTTTTTCCCCCCAGTATTACCCTGGAGAACAACTGAGAGTTATTTAAGAAAACCTTGGGTATTATGAGTAATAATCATCATAACGATAGATCAGTACATATCTATCTGCAATTCAGTATAGAGCACAGTTAACTAAAAAGAATACTATTTCAAGAGCACTCACCTGTTAGCATACTAAATAAACCTTAAAAAGCAACTACTTTATTTCTGCAGGCAAATTCAGCATTTAGAATGCTATTAGAATGGTTCCACTTTTTATTTTCCTTGGAATTCTTTACGATGAATTCTAAGACAGAGCATCATAAGAAGGAAAGTGTTTTTAGTGGCAAGTTGAAGCACACAATCTTAGAACTAGGTTTTCTAAATTGAGTTTGTTTCATTTTTTAATATTGACCCACTAATTACTAAATGGAGAAGAAAAATCAGTATTTATCTTCTACTGTCATTATTAGAAAAAATTCTAAACTGTGTATGATAAATTATGTTTTTATATTTTCCAGTTACCTTATTTGATCTCTCAGTTTCCTTATAAAGCTGTATTTCTGTTGTTTTTTAATGATTTAAATTAAGGAGCTATGAGTAGTGGCTTTAAGCAGCTATGTAATTTCTCCCAGAGCAAATTGTTATGCACAGCAAAGGATGAAACACTGTGAAAAAATAAATATTATTATTCACTACTAGAAATAAATTTCAACTTTTTGTTGAACATAAAAACACATTTTCATAAACAGAATGGTTTTAAGAGTTTCTTGAACCTACATGTCCTGTATAAAAATGATTTTTTCTCCTAGTAGTTCAATAAAACTCAAATACCATTTTTCCTAATGATTTGGAAAATGATTTAAAAGGAACATTATTTTATGTGTTTGTTTCTTTGAATAAAAATGTGATTATTTCACACTGAATGCCTCCATCAAAACATCTCATGTGGCCGGGCGTGGTGACTCATACCTGTAATCTCAGCCCTTTGGGAACACAAGGCGG
>NW_026652278.1:152947522-152959315 GCF_009828535.3 Hylobates moloch | reverse complement strand
TGGGGATGGCATTGAATCTATAAATTACTTTGGGCAGTATGGCCATTTTCACGATATTGATTCTTCCAACCCATGAGCATGGAATGTTCTTCCATTTGTTTGTATCCTCTTTGATTTCATTGAGCAGTCAGCCACTTCTTCTAATCTAAATAATACTGCCTTGCACTCAGCCCCCTGACTGAGAATGCTGTGCTAGTTGTACTAGATCTAGAGATGAGCATTTGACCAGCAATATTCCATCTGTGGTCTTGCCAGCAACTCTGGAGGGATTCACAGGAAGGATTCTGTCAGTAAGGCATCATTATCATTGCCTCTTTCTGAAATGTGGCAGAGAGGGCAAAGCAGACATGCAGACAAAAGCAGAAAGCCACAATAACAGACACACACACACACACACACACACACATACACTGGTTAGAAATTAACCAGCACTTGGGAGTTATCTGGAGTTATAGTGCTGAAGGATTCCTTTTTTTTTTTTTCTTTTTGGCCACATACACAAATGGTAAAATAGACTTTATTTTTAAATATCCAGAGCAAGTAATTCTATATTTTTATACTGTTTGCATATGTAGTTATTCTTGCAGCTTAATTTTTCTCCATATCTATCAATCATCTGTCTACTCTTCCTAACTACCTATCATCTATCGTTACCGATGCAAAATTTTATGTAACCCTGAGCTATATCCTCTGTTTTCTTTCTTTTTTTTTTTTTTTAACTTTTAGGTTCAGGAGTACATGGGCAGGCTTGTTATTTAGGTAAACTTGTGTCACAGGGCTTTGTTGTACAGATTATTTCGTCAACCAGGCACTAAGCCTTGTATTCAATAGTTACTTTTTCTGCTTTTCTCCCTCCTCCCACCCTCCACCCTCAAGTAGTTTCAGGTATCTGTCGTTCCCCTCTTGTGTCCATGAATTCTCATCATTTAGCTCCCACTTATAAGTGAGAGTATGCATATACCCTCATTTTTCTCTAACATTATTTCTTATCCTGTGTGATTATTTTAAGAGGTTTTCAAGTTCTATTTTTAAAAAGTTTTTAATTCTATAAATTATGTTTAATTTTTATATTTTTTACAAATAGCATTTATAATAATCTCACACAATTAGTTGTGGTGTTCTGGAGCTTAAGTAAGCAGAGAACTGCAAGGAGTGCAAAGCGAGCTGATTTTCTAAGAAAATTATCTTACTGATGGAAAAAAAAAAAGGAAAATGATCTTGCTTACAGATCATAACTCCAGTGAGTGTGATTTAAAATCAATAGATCCCAACAACAATATGATTATTATCAGTTAATGATTTCTTTGTCCTGGAATCCAGAGAAGAAAATAGCAAATAGGTTATTTCCTACAAATGTTTGTTTTTAGTTCAATATAAGTATAATTTCTAAGGTAATGTTCACCGATATGTCTCACATTCAATGCTAGGTTTTAATGAAATATCAAGACCCTCTGAATTATGTACAAATGGTAAGTATCGTGATTTTTTTTCCTAATTAGAATGAAATATATCACATCAAGTTTAGTGGTTTTTGAAAGAATGCTTGATCTCATGGTTCTGGGTAAAAAGGCAAATTTTCTAGTTTTTCATTCCAGCCTCTCCCATACACTGGTCTGTATTCATTAGTGTATAGTTATGCTGTCTGGTAGATATGAAAGACTCAGTGTAACTATAAGACAACTTTAAGATTTGACATATTTAGTAGGCTCAAAGAGTAAATCATATGAGTGAAGACACATGATTTAAAAGCATTTACAGCACCACAGTTTTGAAGACTTAAACGTTAAGCTCATTATTCTTCTGGAAAGGAGGCAAAATAGAAGACTACAGCCATCTTATGGCTTACCTGGTCTTGTTACATTGCACAACTTGCATTATATTTTTGTTTAATTTTGTTGTGCCTGTACTCTGTCTCCTAACTAACTGTAACACGAATTTAAGGCAGAAATTATTCCTTAAATTTATCTGTATCTTTAGCATTTGGCACAGTCTTTTATGTAGAGGGTGACAGTCAACAAGAGGAGCATTTTTGTTGTTGTTGAATTATTTGTAATTGGGATCTCTGTTCTTTGGCATGGTAAAAATGAAATGACATTGAATTCAGGCTTTGTCTTTCTTTTGCCCAGGGGGCTGGGGTGTGAGAAGTAAGCTGAGATAGCACAAGGATTACACAGGGTTGGGAAGAGACGAGCTTTGGATTTTACTGGCCACATTTCCACCTATCAGCTATTGACACACCCATTGTTTTATTTCAGCCTCAGAAGAGCAAACAGGTTGCTGCTGTTTGGTCCTTCATTCTTGTGCTCAAAGTTCCATCAGCTCCATCCTCTTTAATGCATCAGAAATAATTTGGCTACTCCCTTACTATGCTGGGCTGTAAGAAACTCTGTAAAGCTTTGTAGGTAAATACTGAGGTTTTCCAAATTGCTTAGCACAAGTCTGTTTTCCCCTATTCTTTAGATTTATATATTTATCTGAGGGTCCTGTCCTTTGTACAGAAAATCTGTATCTAGTTGGGCAAGAAATGAGGAGTGGGTGGCAAGGAAGTGTAGTTTCTGCTTCTCCTGTGTTCCCCCTAATCTTAGATCTTTTGTTCAAGCAAGAGTTGTATTTTTCCAGGCCTAATGTTAAAGATTTAAAAGTAAATTTTAACTTTATACAGCTAAAAAATGAGAAGGAAATCATTACAGGCTAGAGGGCCACAGTGTAGGAAATATAGAAAATATGCATGTAATATTTCCAAATACATACTTAAGCATTTAAAATGAAATATGTAAGGAATAGATGTCATTGATGATGATTAGTTTATGGCATGTTGAATATCTACCTTTTAATTAATATCTTTTGTATAAGAAGCTAAATTTATATCATCTTTTTGATTTATTAATTATGGGCTCTCTTTTCCAGATCAGTGATAAATAAACACAAAAGAGCCAGCTTCTTTAAAATTTGCAACCATTCTGTATGTGTACTGAATCACATTAGGACTCTCATTTATCTTTTCTCCATCTTGTTTGTTTATCTTAGTTTTAGAAGGAATATCTTGCCTTTTGTTACAGCAGACATAGATCATGATCTAAGATCAAGGAATATCAGAGGAAGGCCTAGGAGGTAGCCTGAACTCTAATGACTACTAATAATTTTTTGAAACAAATCATTTTATTGCAGTGAGGAGAAAATGATTTAAAGTTGAATTTTGAGCAAGAGGTTGATGATTATGATATAGCAAATATAGGGAAGAGTTTAGCAACAACAAAAGAAGCCTTGACTTGTTTCTAACTTGGAGTGTGACCTTGATAGATATGAGGTTGGTTGATTTTAGTGGATAATTTCTCAAGATTTCATAGAATTATGTAATTCTAATAAAAGGTAAAGAATTTCAGCAAAGAAAAATGCTATCGATATTGATAAGTTGACTTACTTTTTAATGATTATAATTTTCCTGACATGTTAAGGAAAGGTGAACAAATCTGTGACCTATCATCCTTGAGAATGAGAGGTTTCCTGACAATGACAAATTCTGGGGAATTAACATTCCTGGCTATTTTTTTCCATTTTATTCACAGATTTATTTCATGTATAAAGACAATATAATTTCACTTTAATATAGCTATTTGTAAATAAGACATATGTGCATTAGTGAGAATTATTCGTAACAATCAGTAACAACATCTTAAAAGTTCAAGGTATTATCAATTATTTAAAGTGAGTTTATTATTTAACATGCTGCAGTACTATTCTTTTGTGTGACTTTTCCCTTTAATTTTTAGTTGACATATAATAACTTTACATATTTTGGGGACACAGAGTGATATGTCAATACATGGGTACAATGTGTAATGATCAAATGAAGCTAATTAGCATATTCTTCATCTGGAACATTAGTCATTTCTTTATGTTGTGATCATTCAAAATCTTCTAGCTTTTTGAAAATATCGTGTGTTATAAAACTCTAGCTGCATGTGTAAAATATGCAGAAGTTTTCACTATTAGTCGTTGGTAAGTAAAAATATTAAATGTAGTCTTTACAAAATAAATACTTCAAATAAATATTTTATTTTTTTTAAAAAAAAACACCAATTTACCAATCTTTGAAGAAAAGAATACCTACAAAAACTTAAGAGTTTTAGAATGAGACAGTGCCTCACTCTCAATCTCCTCATTTGGTCATGCTGTTAATTAGGACTCTGGTGTTCTGATTTCTAAAATAGCACTTTGCTGATTACATAATTCACTCCAGTTCATCTTTCAATTCTCTCCTGCATCTAATCTTTTATCCCACTCCTACTTCTTTAGAAGTTAGATTTAAGCTTAAATGCCCTTTATCTTGAACTCACCACTCAACAGTTAATCTTTCTCAAAATATTCTGTACTTTTATTTTATAGTATTTAATAATTTGTAATTTTATATCTATATGTATGTTGCATTTATTTGGTTAGTATTTGTCTTTCCAACTAGGATGCAATCCATTATAGGGTGGGGATTTTGCCATTTTGGGGGTCGCTCTCCCATTTCACAGTACCTAGTATGGTGTCTGACACGTGGTACAATGCATTTATTTGCAATGAGTAAATAAAGGTGTGACTAGATGACTGAGTGGGTCCAGTATGGCCAAAGCAATGTGTTTGTGGTTTTTACAAATGATGTCAGAAACTTAGACTATGTCTTGCTCATAAATTTATTTGATGAAAACATTCAGATTCATCAAATATCTGAAAATCTAAAAGCAGTTGTTCTAAAAAATAAATAAAACTTGAATGGTTTATTTACTATACTTTGCTTCCTTCTTCCCACAAACAAAATAAGACAAAACAAACAAACGTAAAACCTCCTGTGGACCCTGTAGTGAAAAACACAGCCCTGGTATTTATGGGCATTTATAAAAGTGTAGCATGTGATCACAATGGATACATTGGTAATGCAAAATTTTCATGTAAATATTTAAGTTACCAGAAAGCATTCAGAGGTTAAGGATCAAAGGTGTTTTCAGTGTTATTTGGGGAAATAACTTATTTCTTGTTACATGTCTTGCCACAATCTATTTCAAAATAAGGTATTTCATCCAGAGCAACTCAACACTTGAAATTCAGGCTAGGTACCTCTAAGAATTTATATACTGTACATTCTTAGAAATTATCATTAAAGAATTCTGTGCCAGATCTGACCACTGCTGTAGTGCTATATTCTGACTCTAAATAGTTTCAAAATGAGTGCAAATATGAAGGAGTGGGAGGGAAATACACCAGGGGCTGTACATGACTTCTCATTTATTGCAAAATGCACTTGTCGTGAATGTAAAAGCTCTTAGCTTACTAGTTAGTAATATCCACTTTACATTATTGGATTGATTTGCTTCTTTAGCATTTAATAGACTGTTGCTAGAGGCCTCACAGTTTGCATTTTCCCCCTGTAACTTGTTCTGTGTTCATGGATTATCTTCAGGGACATATATACTTGTTTTTCTCCCTTTGGTTATAGCTAATCATGTAACATAGTTTCTGGCATCTCTTCGACGATCTCCTGCTTACGATCTTAATTGCAAGCTTCTGTACTATTTCATGGCTTACAATCTTCCAATCTTTAAGGATTAATTTATAATTTGACTGTTTTCAAGAATGTGTTTTAGAAAGAAATAGCTTGCAGTAGTCTATTTGGAAGGGATTGCATAGAGTATCAGCTTGATATCTTAAATGCATGCGGTGAATAGGGATAGGGAAGCTTTTATCTGGATTCATCACTCGGGGTGTCTATTACCTGATAATGCTCATAGGGGCTATAACTTTTCTCTTTCCTAATAGCAAATAAGAAAATAAAATGTCCCTTTATTTTGTTTCTCATGAAGTTTCACTTAAGATCCCTGAGCTGAAAGGTGTGTGTACATGTGTTTGTGTGTGCACGCGTGTGCGTATGTGTTGGTGGGGAGGGGATGGGGGATTGGGGTGTGTGGCTGTGGTTGGAAGGGTGTGGTTGAATAAGATAAACCCCATGAGCTATATGACTAGTTAATATTAGTCCTTACAAAGTGACGCAATAATGGCATGAGTATAATTTCACATAGAAATGAATGGTAATTTATTAAGTATTTACGCTGTGCCAGGCACAATGATAGTCTATGCACACGATCTCATTCATTCCTCATTTAATCCTCTGAGGTATCAAAGACAAGGAGGAGGAAACTAAGCTCCGAAAAGTTAAATCACTTGTCCAAGCTGGTCCAATAGTTTCGCTTCCTTTCATTTTGGTGCTTTTGCTGAGTGTTCTTCCCCACCACAAATGAGTTTTTCATTTCTTGAAAGGGAAATATGCACTTTTATGAGAAAAATCAAGTTTCTTGCCTTTATTGCAATGGAATAAATCATAAAGTTTGGTCACAAATTATAAAGCGGAAAGAAGCCTTCCATGTTCCATGGGTCATAAGATTGGAAGAAGGAAAACAAAACTGAGCTGAGTAGCAGAAACTGTGGATGTTCGCATATTTGCATGACTTATTCCAAACTAGAGGGAAAGCATGAACCATCTCAAGGAGCAGAAATAAAATCACAGACCCCAGTGTGAGCCTGTGGAAGTAATGGTGTTCAACCACTCCAGAAAGATGAACATCTATTAGTGATTTTTAAAGATCTATTTTGGAAGCCTTACCATTGTAATCATGAAAATATACTTGTAATTATGTCTATCTGAACTCCCTCATCCTGCAGATAGAGTTTATGCTTTCTCCAGGCTTTAATAGCATGCGAAATAGAATATCTTTTTTTTTTTTTAGACAGTCTCTCTGTCACCCAGGCTGGAGTGCAGTGACATGATCTCGGTTCACTGCAACCTCTACCTCCCAGGTTCAAGTGATTCTCATGCCTCCGCCTCCCGAGTAGCTGGGATTACAGGCATGGGCTACCAGGGCCAGCTAATTTTTGTAGAGACAGGGTTTTGCCATGTTTGCCAGGTTGATCTTGAACTCCTGGCCTCAAGTTATCCACCTACCTCAGCCTCTCAACATGCTGGGATTACAGGTGTGAGCCACAGTGCCCGGCCCAAATTATTCTTTATAATAGAATTTACAAACATCTTAAAAGTGTTGTTAGGCTTTTTTCCCAGCCTTATGTTCTGTAACAAAAATTCCCAACCTTTCTCAACCTGTTAGTCATGACCCCGGGTTTAGTAAAGATTACTCTTTTCTTAAAAAAGAGGTTTGGAAAATTAAAATTTCTTTTAAGGTTTTTAAACTACTAAGTTATATTTTTTAATTAAGACATGTTAAAATTCCAATATGCCATTTATAAATTTTACTTGTCATGTGTTGAAACAACGGAGAAGTGTTTAATGAATCAGGTATAAAAGACAATAGCCCATAAGAAGCCCAATGTTTTGGGGTTCCCAGAGGGTCTTTGATAAGCTCTTTAGAAAGGGATAAGAGAAGTTTTATATTCTGCAATGCTCAGTTGTAAGCCTCATCAGTCTCAATTATATATGTGACTTGAGGCTGGATTTGCCATCACTACTTTCCAAAAGAGCCATTTAAGTTCTGAATGCCCTACTGGTCAAACAGGATGTGCTCCTGCGTATGTCAGCAGTATCTGTCTCCTAATTCAGAGACTGATACATCCATACTCCTCTCCTGGACTAACCTGTTCTCAATGCCCTCTGCTCTTATCTCCTCCACAGTCCTAGCCAATCATTTGTCTTGTCTCTTAGGGCACCCTCTGTCTTTCTCCCTTCTTTATGGCATTCCTCTGGCAATTAACTTTTCTCTTCCATACTTTGCTTTGATTCCTCTGTCAAAGTCAGTCAAATTCATTACCATTTCCAGCATTCAATCCTTTTAGAAAGGTTTTCCATCCACTTTGGTACACTCTCATTCTGTTTGTTGTATATGATATGAACCATTCACATTCCTTTTTATTTTTCTGTCAGTCTTATTTTTTGACACTTTATCTGCTCACTCCTTAAATATATGAATTCAATAAATTTCTGACCTTGGCCTATTTTATTGACTCAGCATTTTCTTCTTGGGTAATTTTGCCTACTCCCAAGGTTTAGCTAACAGTTTTGTGCTCATGATTCCCTAATGTACAAACCCAGCCCTATCCACTCTCCTGAGCACCATAGTGAACTTTTTTCTCTTTGGTTGACATTTTAACCTCTTGTTTTTCCTGTAAAATTCAGTGTGTTTAGATCCAAACTTACCTTCTTAAGACAGTCTTACAATTAGCCTGTGTTCCTTGCATAAACTGATGGCTTCTTTAACCCAGGTTAGAAAACAAATAGGTAGGACCTCATTTTATTTTCCTCATTTGTCAATTCCTAGCAATTATATCTTTAAAACAGTTTACTTTTCCATCTCTACCTTTCAGTTTCTACTTGGCCATTGTCATAGCTTCTGCTATCATATCTGGTACTCCAATCTCTAATGCATTTTCTCTTTTAGAATTTTTTCACATGGTCATGGTAGCTATTACTCTGCTGTGAAACTTAAATGTCTGTCGTTTTCACCATATTAAATATATTAATTATGCAAAAGGGCACTTTGAGATCTGGTGTTATCTTAATTTATAGTGTCTTTAAAAAAAATAACATCTTTCTGAAGATCCTATGCTAGACAACCTAAACATGCTGTGTGTTTGTGTTTCTGTGTTTCAGCTTTTTCTTCTCTTCCCTCATCTACTCAGATCTTCCTTATCCTGTAATGATCAGTTTAAGTGTCACCTCCTTGTTTGGTGCCACCCTGAATGAGACTGGGCAAATGGGTAAATTCTTCCTCTTTACCATTTGCATGTATTTGGTGCATTAACGTTCTTGTTGCATTCAAACTAGTATCACTTGGGAGCCTGAGGCGAACAGATCGCTTTAGCTCAGGCATTCCAAACCACCCTGGACAACATGGCACAACCCTATCTCTAGATAAAATACAAAAATTAGCTGGATGTGGTGGCACACACACGTAGGCCCAGCTAGTCGGAGGGTGAGGTGGGAGAATTGCTTGAGCCCAGGAGGTCGTGGCTTCAGTGAGCTGAGATCGCTTCCTTATAGCTTGGGTGACAGAGTGAGACCGTCTAAAACAAACAAACAAACAACTAACTAATATTACTGTTGATTTCATGCATGTCTTCCTTCATCAGTTGCAAAATATGAATTCAAGGGTAGAAATTGTTCAAAACGTTGGAAAGGGCCTATAGGGGAGATTTAGGTACAGTTTTGGAATTTTATGTTATATTGCGATAGTGATGGCTAGATCAGAAACCTAGGCATAGGTTTTAGGATCTATGGGTATCTTAAAAGCTCACTGTGGCCAGAAATAAACTCCCATAAGTATATACCAGTTGGCTGTAGTCAGCCACGTGTGTGATTTATTGTCTGAGAAATTGCTTCAGCTGGGGTATTTATTGTGGCAGAGAGCTAAGAGTTGTCATTAATCTCAGCAATAATGATGATAATGATGTTCTACAGTGATGGAAGTAGGGAGGAAGGAGAGGAAGAGACTTTAGAATTGAATTGAGTGCCTATTGTTTTAAAAGTGTTCTGGTTCTAGAAAACGTTTAGATGTCTTAAATTTTGACTTTGATTACTCTTATTTACAGGTTCCAGGGCTCTATGTGGTGTTTATATTTGTTTGATTCGTGTAATTTTCTTCTAACTGAACACATTTGCTAATAGAATTCTGCTAGATAATTAGTTCATTCTACCACAAATTGAAATATTTCATATGGGACAAGTATACTTGGATTTTTAAAATGTAATTTATAGAAAAAAATCCATAATCATGCTTACCTTTGTTTCAGAAAACTAAGTAACGTAAAGGTTACCTGTTTTTATATTAGTGCCACCTCTCTAAGATATTTTCCTCTGAAAGAGTCGAATATAGCATTGCATAGAGTCAGAGTCCAGTCAGAACCCACTCCATTCAACTGTTGACTGACTTTAGAACATCATGGGACATAGGCTGAAACACTGTGGTCTGTGTCATTTCAGTTTCACCAAACAGAATAACTCTTCTCTGTAAAGGTAAGGTCTGTACAACTTCAACTGGATTGCTTTGGCCAAATTTGTCAGATTTAATTTGGTGGGCAAAAGTCCAACTTCCTTAACCTTCAAAAATTATGCCTTATGTACTTTTGATTACTTGATTCATTTTCCTTAAATGAATCAAATACCCCATTTCAAGAATAAAGGCAATCTCTCAATTTCCATCTTATTCTCAAAGGCCTGCTGCTTTTGGATTCAATGATTTCCTTCCATTACAGTATTTCTAAGATTTCCATTTAATGTGTCAAAGTTGTCAGGACTTTTAGCGCTAGGGGTTTTTTTTTCCTCCATTAAAACACAGATTTTTAGAACCACAAATTATTGTGGACATATAAGAGATTAAGTCTAGGAGGCTGTTTTAATGGAGACAAGAAAGCGCTAATGGAAGGCATATAATACTACGTCCTTGCACAAAGCCCAGAACATAGTAGGCACCTGATAAATACTTGTCAGATGAGTAAGAGTTTAATGTTTTCTAAAATTTTAATTTTAGAAAAGAATTTGATTAGTATGTGTATGTGAGGAGAGTGTGTTTTGAGATAGTATAACTGCATACTTTAAAATGTATTTTGTTTAAAATACAGTGATTTTTAAAGAAGATACACTGGAAACTACTTTTTATACACCTCTATTTTATTTAGACCTTTTTTTGTCCTGAAAAATAATTAATCATACTACCCTATAGAGTACACATGAAAAGGAAGTGAATTATCTTCAATTTATCACTTAATTCCCTCTAACCATATCAGAGTACCTCACTTTGCATCAATCTTTGTATTAGATTAACTTGTAGAATAATAAAATATAACCTTCTTTCTAGAGACACTCTCAGGAGAGCAATTCTTTCCAATAACCAGAGTGCCATTTGTCCATGGAAGCAGTATATATTATCCATAACCTTAGAGTTATATCATACTAAAAGAAAACCTTATTTTAATCTCTGGTAGGAGTTGAGTGTAGTCTTGTAGAAAACAAATCTGAAAGGCCTATAGAAAGACCAACTCTTGATATTAAAAAGATAACTGTAAATCCATGTAAATGTATTGCATCACATTATGTGATGCAAAATATGAAAATTGTTTAAAATATATCAAAGGGAATTGTCCACATTCTGGGCTATAAATTAGGTTGTAATGGATTACTTTAAATGGGTATTCCCTGCTCAGACTTTGTAGAAGGTATCTGTTACGGAAAGATTTTAGGACCATAGGGTTTTTTTGTTGTAACCTACATCCCAGGAAGAGAAGTGCTACTTAAGGTTAATTAATTTGTTCAATATATTTATTCTCTTTTTAGCATTGTCGAACAGTTATGCAGGAGCCTTTTTTAAATCTATTTTAGTTTTGAAAACTCTTTTTATGTACTTGTTCCAGATTTGAATTTGCTATAAAAATACTATTTAGTAGTGGGCAGTTTGTAAAGAAAAAGTACATTTCTGCTGAAATATCCAAATGCTTTTACTTACGAGTAAAAATTGCGATTAAACTCAGGGTCTTTTAAAACTCTATTTGGGTCCTGTGTTTTTGTTTTTCTTTCACCCTGAACATTTGGTATTGTGTTAAGATATATAACTAGATTAGATAGGTGTGGATTGAGATCTGACTTGTCTTATGAAGTTATATAAGAATAAAAAATCATAAGGTTTTAAATTGAGGAGATTCATAATATCTATTTAATACTTAAGTAAGTCTACTTCAGGTAAATTGAGTCTCATGGCTTTTACATTTGTTGGCTTTCTTCTCCCCCTTACCTTCCAACTTTTTTTTTTTTTTTTT
>NW_026652278.1:152768458-152947422 GCF_009828535.3 Hylobates moloch | reverse complement strand
GCGTGAGCCACCGCGCCCAGCCACCTTCCAACTTTTAAAACACTTTATTTTTGAATAGTTTTAAATTTAGATTTATAGAAAAATTGCAACAGTAGTGCAATTCCTGTATTGTATTCATTCACTCATAACCATGGTATATTTATCAAAACTAAGAAACCATTAATTCTTGCTGCATTACTACTAGTTAAACTGCAGGCTTTGTTCATAGTTCACTACTTTTTTCACTAATACCCTTTTTCTAATCCACAATCCCACCTAGAATATTATGCCATGTCTAGTCATCGTTTTCCTTAGTTTCCTCTGGTATGTGAATTTCTCACTCTTTCCTTGCTTTTCACAACCTTTACAGCTTTGAGGAGTACTGATCAGCTATTCATAGCATGTCTCCCATTTTGGGTTTGCCTGATGTTTTCCTCATGATTAGACAAGGAAGAATATTAGAGACTGACTTGCCCTTCTCATAGCCTCACATCAGGGTCCATGCTCTCAACATGACTTATTGCCAATAAGGTTAATCTCAATCACCTAGACAGGGTACTGTTTGCCAGATTTCTCCACTATGAAGTTGCCTTTCTCAGACCTTCTCATACTCTATTCTTTGAAAATGAGTCATTAAGTCCTGCTGACCACGCAAGGCTCCATCTCCATTTTTTAATGACTTAGGAAATATGTGGATAAATTTTTCTTATTGTTTGCATTGAGAATTTTAATAGTACCTACCATTTTTACATGCTTTCTATAGTCAATCCACTGTACTAAACATGATATATCAATCATTTTTCTTAATACCATAAATCTATGAGATGGAAATTATTATTTTATTTTAAAGATATAGAAACTGTGTCAGAGATTAAGCAACTTGACCATTGTCACACAGAGCAAGGGCATGAATCCAAGTCTGCTGGGTGCTAGAGCACTTGCTTTTAACTATTAGGCTCTACCGCCTCCTTGATAGACATCCCAAACCTTATCAAATTTGGTGGTGAGAAATTTTCACATACTCTTTTTCCTGGCTTCTTGGTTCCATCTTAATTAAAAGGTACATATTTGGGCCATGAACATATGTAACCTGAAAATTCACCTTTTCTGGAAACCATATTACAAGTGATGTGCATTCATATATAAGGTAGATGTGGGATCTGAGGATGACAGAGTAACTGTGTACAAGGGCATCAATATTAAATTAAAGGGTTTGGGCCAGACATGGTGGCTCATGTCTGTAATCCCAGCACTTTGGGAGGCCAAGGCGGGCAGATTACTTGAGGTCAGGAGTTCAAGACCAGCCTGGCCAACATGGTGAAACACTGTCTCTACTAAAAATATAAAAATTAGCTGGGCATGGTGGGATCTGCCTGTAATCTCACCTACTCGGGAAGCTGAGGCAGAAGAATTGCTTGAACCCGGGAGGTGGAGGCTGCAGTGAGTCAAGATCATGCCACTGCACTCCAGTCTGGGTGACAGAGCGAGACTCGCTCTCCAAAAAAATTAATTAATTAAGTAAGTTGAGCACTTCTAACAGTTAAAACTTCTTTGATTGTCAATGGAATATTTATCCCATGAGTTAAAAAAATCAACAGCTATGACAGATGTAGGAGAAATATGACTCATCTTCACAAAGCCAATGGCCCTCAGCCTGTTGGGTGAACTAACATATGATTGTTTGATTGATTTGGTGACACTGGTTTTGAGCCATAGAAAAAATAAGCTAGTGTTATTACTAATTACTTTTTAAGTTAAGGTAAAATTTTTTTTATTTGAAAATTTCAAAATCATTCTTGAGACAATTATTGAGAATCTATACAGAAACAAGGCTGAGAATTTCAGTTTAAGAGATTCTTATTTTGTTTTGAAATGCCAGACAAATTTCTCTTCTTTAATTGATGGTTTGTGTGTGTGTGTATTATTGTTGTTTTTGCTTTTAGATTCACCATTAATTCCTCTTTATACTCTCATACTCTATGTACTAAATTAACAAGTCTTATTAGTGTAACTAACTCTCAAGTATAACCGCCTTCCTTCACCCCTCTTGCTTTAGTTTAGGTTATCTCCTTCCATTTCTCTAACAAATGCAGCAGTTTACCTGGTCTTCTTACTTTTATTCTCTTTCTCTTTTCTCCTATGAGAAATACCATCATGATGTGACATTTATGCTTACAAATTCCAGTGCCATCTCGTATGCAGAATTGAGAGGCGAAGATATATGCCCAAGTTGCTTACAAATTTGAAGCCTATTTAATAGTTCTACTTTAATTGCAGCCATTGCCCTCCTGAATATTATACTCCCACATTAAACTTACTTTAGTTCAAACAAAATCTTGTGATTTAATTCTTCCATGACTTTTCACATATATTTCCTTCTGGGAAATGGCTTACTTCTGTAGTCAGAGTGTATGTTGTGTGTGTGTGTGTGTGTGTGTGTGTGTGTGTGTGTGTTTTGAAGTTCAGAACACATCACCCCAAAATGTATCACTTTAGTGTAAGAATTATTTTGAGCTAAAAGCCCTTGAAAAACAGCAGATGCAAGAAGGGCATTCTAATCTCCCCCTTTCTTTCTGAAAACAGGAGATAAAAACTCCCATGTGAAAGATACCCTTCCTGTGCCAGGAGAAAAACATTATTCTACAAGGAGTCATAGCCAAGAGAATTGTACACAAACAGATTTTGTTAAGATGATTCCTATCTTCCTTTATTCTCCCCCATAGTTTAGTTATTTTTCTACAGTTGCATCTCTTTGTTCAACCTAGTATAAAGCACACTTAGGTTTTGCCAATTCTTTGGATATTTATCTCCTTATGAGGGCTCCCATGTTATGTAAAACTTATGTAAATGTGTGTGTGTGTTTCTCCTGTTAATCTACCTATGCCAAATTAATTATCAGGCCCAGCCAGAGACCTTAGGTAGAAGTAAAGTTGCATCCATTAAAATACTGGTAAGTTTGGGGAACCATTTTCTTTTAACTAGACTGAGGTTTAGTGTCCTCTGTATGGTCACAAGAGGATATATTTAAGAAGTGACACCTATAAATAGATTACAATATATTGCAATTATTTATAGTCATTAATGCCTTCCCTACTTGTTTGTAATTTTTTTGAGGCCAAGAAGCATTGCAATATTTTATTTATATTCACAGTTTCTATGACAGTGCTGTGCATGTTAAGTAGAAGTTCAATAAACACTAAATTATACTGTATAATATGTGCAATGTTTATATCTTAATTGATGATATGAATATGGCAAAAATATTCTTGATTGACAAGATTTCATGGAGGCAGGAGGAAAAGAAAATGGTTGTAAAGGAGTGAAAGAGAGAAACGTAGAAAACATTAGGAAGCAGGTGGTTTTTGCAGCATGTGAAAAAGTATATTCCAGAGTTGGGATAGCAAATAGTTTTACTTGTAGCATAAACTCCAGTCCGTTAGTGTGGCTGGAGCTATGTGTGAGAAGTCCCTGAATCCATGGCTGGACTCAGAAGGAAAGAGGGATACAATTGATTTGTGTATTAGTCAGGGTTCTCTAGAGGTATAAGATAAATGCATAGTTGAAGGGGAGTTTATTAAGGGGTATTGACTCACATGATTACAAGGTGAAGTGCCACAGTGGGCAGACAGCCCACTTGCAAGCTGAGGAGCAAGAAAGCCAGTCCGAGTCCCAAAACCTCAAATTAGGGAAGCCAAGAGTGCAGCCTTCAGTCTGCGGCCGAAGGCCTAAGGGCCCCTGGCAAACCACTGGTGTGTAAGCCCAAGAGTCCAAAAGCTGAAGAAATTGGAGTCCAATGTCGAGGGCAGGAAGTATACAGCGTAGGAGAAAAATGAAGCTTGGAAGAAGACTCAGCAAGTTTGCTCTTTCCGCCTTCCTCCACCTGCTTTATTCTAGCTGCACTGGCAGCTGATTAGATGGTGACCACCCAGATTGAGGGTGGGTCTGCCTCTCCCAGTCCACTGACTCAAATGTTAATCTCCTTTGGCAGCACTCTCACAGACACACCGAGGAATGAAACTTTGCATCCTTCAATCCAATCAAGCTGACACTTAGTATTAACTACCACAATTTGTAATGCTGCATAGGCACAGGGCAGAGGAACTAATGCATGGGAGCCTTCATGCCTATAGGCACAGCACATGTAGTCTTTTTACTTTATAACAAAGAGTCACTCAATTCTATGTGCTAGCAATTTTAAGTGTATATACTAGCTATTGCGATTCTTAATCAGAAAAAATTCTAAATTTATTACATGCATAGTAGTTACTTGTTAGTGCAGACTTTCTCAGTCAATGAACACTAAAATATCATTGTATTAAAAGAAAAACTTTAGACAAATTACATTTAGCAGAGTTTATTTGAGCAACAATGATTCATGAATCAGGCTGTACTCAGAGCCAGGAGAGCTTTCGAGAGTTTCATCCAGCAACATGGGGAGGCAGCATTTATCGACAGAAAAAGAGAGTGTTGTACAGAAACAGCTTAATTAGTTATAGCCTGGCATTTGCCTTATTTGGGAATGGGTTTGTGAGGCATTTGCCTTATACAGTGATGGTCTGAATAGCTGGCAACTTGTGATTGACTGAAGCTTGGCTGCTTGTGATTGGCTGACACTCTGCTATTTGTTACAAGAATATACACTTAGGTTGCAGGGATTTTTTTTTTCCACATACTAAGTTAGGTTGCAGTTTGCTGTGCAGAAATTCAAGATACAGGCTATGCAGGAATTCAAGTTTTAGGCTAAATTTAATTTAACGATTACTGTTATATAGAAATTTATGATTTTGTTTTTCATGTTCAAATAATTTCTTATACTCAGAAACAATAAAAATCATTGGTAAGAAGAGCAAGAAGACACTTCATGAACCAACGTGACTTTCATGGGTATTGTTAAAGAAAAATGACTGGATAGTCAAATGATTGGTTAGAAGAAGGAAGTGGTATATAGTATCCTGAAATTTATAGCATTAGTAGAAGATTTTAGGGAGGAATCACGTTGATACACCAACCTGTAGGGAAGGCAATCTTGTCAAGGAAATTCTAAATGATTACAAAATTCACATAATCTTGATTTTATGATTTAACGACATATTAAAATAAAAGTCAGTTACTAATATTGTGAATTTATGACTACTGTTTTTCATTGATTGTAAGATGCACTTATTTTATACATTTTAACATTTCTGAAATTGATATGCAATTTGCAGATGATGATAAATTATGTTTGCTGTTGTCCAGGTGGTAGTTGAGACACTATGTATTGCATTCACATGAATAGATTTTGTTGTTAATCCTTGTGGCATGACAGTAAACCTGCAACACTATGGTAGTTCTGTAAACAAACCATGTGAAAACCACGGAAGGGGGAATATGATTTTTACATGTTATCTGAAAACTGTTTATTAACACCTGTGAGATCAAGAAAGCATCAGCCTCAAAACCTGCAGTATAGGTATAAGAAGCTTGGAGTCAATAGTAGAACTCTCTTTTAAGAAATGCTGCTTCACCAATTTGCTTGGTGGCCTGGAAGAAAATTGTGTATGAAAAAAACGCATAACCATTTATCACTTTGAATTGCAAAGTGTTTCATAGAAGTTAGACTTTAATTATGAAAAACGTTTTAGCAATACACTTAATCTATTTTGCATAAATTTTTCAAGATGAGTTGGTAAAAATCTATGTATAAATAAATCTAAAAGAGCCCTTTTTATAGGTATGAGTGTTCTAAGTGGTAAGAAATCACAGTGTCAAAGTTTTAAATAGCAAATGTGTTGTTTTCCTTTAGTGGCACATAAAATAATGGAACATTTATAATTGATAGCATTGTATATTCAATAAAGTATGAAAAAAATCTCTGTTGGTTGACAACATGTAAACCAAAATTAATTAATTGTGACTTTAGCAAAATGTATGACAACATCAATAATATTTGTTGAATGAATGAATGAATATATTACAGTAACTATAAATAACATTAAAATTCCTGAGAGAATATAACACTTCAAAAGCACCTCTGAGTCATTAAGGAAATACAGTCATGGCCCACATAATGATGCTTCTATCAACAACCAACTCCATTTACAAGGGTGGTCCCATAAGATTATAATACCACATTTTTACTATACCTTTTCTATGTTTAGATACACAAATGCCTACCATTGTGTTACAGTTGTCTGTGTCTACAATACATGTCAACTGTATTCAGTACAGAAATATGCTGTACAGGTTTGTAGCATAAGAGCAATAGGCTATACCATATATCCTGGGTATGGAGTAGGCTATACCATCCAGGTTTGTGGAAGTGCATATACTCTTTGATGGTTGTACAGTGATGAAATAATCAAATGGCACATTTCTCAGAACATGTCCTCATTAAGTGACACATGACTGTACTGAATAAAGTTCAAATAAATGATAATTATGTCTTATGGCATGTAAAATGTTAGTCCAGACGTCACTCTCTACAAATGAGGTAATTTTGTTGCTAAATTAGCCATTCTGCAAACTGTTAGTTTAAAGAAAGTTTATTGCACTTAAATTCATAGCACTAGAAATGACATGCAATAAATGGTTTTAATTGCATGTAACTAAAAATCAATCACATTATGTCCTTTCCAAAAATGACTCTTATTACTCAATCCAAGTTTGTTTGAGTAATCAAAAATGCTGCTTTATAATGTCAAATTATAAAATCAGAATAGAAAAACTATACCCAAATTTTCAAAAATTATCAAGTATTTTAAATTTGTAATCTGATCATATGCTTTGTCATCTACAGAGTTTGACCTTTAATCATAGTCTCTGGAGTGGTGAGAATTTTTTTTTAAATTTCAACTTAAAGATAATAAACAATTATAATACTAAAGATAAGCATCATAAATTAAAAAAATCTTTACTTAAAAATGAATAAATTAAGAAAAGTTAAAAAATTAAAAGATTTTAAATAAGATACTAGTAGTATATTTGTAACTATAGTTACTTGGATTTTCTTTGTCCTTGCTTGGAGAAATGTGTCTATTTCTAGAAGTTAAACGCAAATAGATTTCAAGGATAGTTTTTCATGATCTTTCCTTCATAGGCTATTTATATGACAGTTTGAAGTATTTAGCATAAAATAAATTCTTATCTTTCATTAAAGTGAAGTATGAATACTTTTCAAATGATTTTTACTATTTGAAAGTATTTCCCTCTTTGAATTAAGTATGAATTAAATATTCATCTATTTTATCTTTAAACCACATAATTGAAATTCCCACTTAATGCATTATTAGCAAAAATGAATTAGGTAAGTAATTAAGAATATTTGGAAGGGAACGTTCTTCTGTGCTTAATTTCTTCTGAAACAATTTTTTTTCTCTTTTTTTTCCCATTCATGATTCTAATTTAGTGACATCACCAAAGTTGTGAAGTGGAGGGCATCGGTTTTTGAACTTTAGGAATGCTTCTGAATACAAGTGCCTGCCTTTCACAAAGCAATAAGTTAGTAAACCTCAACTGTTCATATAACATTCTTATAATGAAATGTCTTTTTGTTTGTTTCAATTGATGAAATTTCAAATAATGTGATAATTAATGAATAGGCTCTCTGATTTTTTAATATAATTATGGAGACATCATTATTCATCCATTCATCAAACTTGTACGAGTTACTGGCAAGCTCTGGGGACTATTCAAGGTGCCGAGGATACAAGATGAATAAGATACAGCCTCTGACTGGAAAGAGTACATTTCTAGTGGTAAAATAGACATGAAGATAAATAACTACAACTCAATGTTGAATGCTATTATAGAGACATATATGAGATGCGTCAGGGCACAGGAAAAGAAACGTGTGTGTGTATATGTGTGTGTTGGAGGATTTAAAAACAATTTCAGAGAAGGAGGTGAAGTAGGAGAAGCCTTAGGGGAATCCATGAAGGCATAGAATAATTAAGAAACAAGTAACAGACATGGTTGAAGTGTAAACAGAAGTAGGACTGATGTGGTAGAGATGAAGCTTGAAAGATAGGCTGGGATTAGAGCATAAAGGGCTGAATATTTTGATCTTTGATCAAAGCCACTGAACCACTTTGATAAGCCACTGAAGAAACAAATGTATGGTATGATTAATTTTTTTAAAAGTCCTTGATTGAAGGTGGGATGGTAGACTAAAGACTTGTATACTCATAGCCTGTGAGGGTTTGATTAGATGTGAGGGAAAGGAGCTGGACCAGCCAAGTATAACCGCTGTTGCTTAAATCTGGGGAATGATGGTTTGAACAGGTTTTTTTTTTTTTTTCTCTCTAAGCATTTCTAGCAGCTCATTCACTCCTACCTGCTGTGACAACTCACCTCCTTTAATTCACAGAAAAGTGGACACATCAACAAAATATACTTGCAAGTCAAATTCAACTTTAAAAAAACTGTTTCACAATGATTATGAAAGTCCATATAATGATTAATGTATTTCAGGTTTAGTTTCATTACCTTCAAAATCCAGATATCAACAAAATCTAAAACCATCTATAAAATCACAGAATACTAAACTACACTAGAAGTTACTGCTAAGACTATGTCAGTGATCAAAGCCACACACAGAGGTTCACAATCTTCCTAGGATTGATGTCACACAGCATCAAGGGTGGATGCCACTTTTCATTTATCATTAGACTCTAATACATAAGGCCACAGACACTAGTGTTTGTTTTATAATGAACATTTATACATCCAGCCAGAAAATATATTTGGTAAACTAATGAGAACACCAGTTTTATTAGGATAATTTGAAACTTACTAAATTCGTTGAGGGAAAAATGAGTGTAGCAAATATCAGGAAAAGAGAAAATATTTTATCTGAAACGTTCCAAAGCTCAAGCATTCAAGATTTAAGGAATTTTTACATAGTCAATTCTAGCAAGTATAATTAAGCCATTTGGATAGACAAGGAATAAAAGAGAATTCCTAGTAATAGAATTTGTTTACAAGTTTTAATTGATTAACTAAATGTATATACCTTGCTGAGAGTCAATAACAAATGCCAAAGATTTCTGAGAGATTAAAGTGGGAAAACTCTCACCTCGGAATTTTTTCCCCGTGTTTCAAAAGGATTCCCACTCATGTGTTGAGTAAGTCTCTAGAAATGTGGTGAAAGATGAACATTTGGCTGGCATTTACATAATAATATATAACCATGGGGAGATAATTATAATTTTTGGATTTGAGGGAAATCTCTCTTTTATTTATTATATTATCTTTTAGTATGGCATTTAATCTAGCTTGATGACTTTCTATTTTTCCCATTTTCTCTCACAATTAGTTTTTCTTTAATTTTGCTTTCATACCTACTAATAGAAATTATCATACTGCTGATTTCCATTTTTTAGTTTTTGTTCATTTAGCTATTCTTTCCCTTTGAATACAACACAAGAACAGAATTGAATCTCCATAATTTAGATAAATCTTTGCGATTCATGTGTCTATCACTAATAGCCCCAGCCACCATTCTTTCCTTTTTTCACTTCATTCTTGCAATTAATTTCAATGGATTCCCTTTTCCAACCCTTACTAAGAATATTAATTTCAAGATCACAATTCTGACTCTTAATATACTTTAAAGTTTTCCAAGTAGCTCTAACTTTTGCGGTAAGACTTTTTTCTTCTACTTTTTTTCTCAATTCTTTGTACAGTATCACTGCCTATTTCTAAACTCTATGAATACCCAGACCTCAGCGTTAATTCTCTTACCTTGAGAATTGCAACCTAGGATTTTGAACCACATGGATCATGGATGTAATCTGCCTGTAACATTTTTGTATGCTCCCCACACCCACAAAACATTTCCTTTTTAAATACTCATAAGCTACCCATAGCAGCCTTAGTTTAAATTGTATCTTTATGTTTCTGGGCCAGTTTATGTTAACCTAAGTCATATAATTCATTTCAGTATGTTGTGATTCTCTGAGAAATAAATTAATGTAACCTAATGGTTTTCTAAAAATATCTAAGACATTTTATTTCCACTTGCAAAACCTTATGTAATTATGTGATCAGGCATTAGCTATTCTAAAGAGTAGATATTCTATTCTGAAGAATAACTATTTGATTCTAGAGAATATTCTATTCTAAATAACTACTCTATTCTAAATTATTCTTCCAGAATCTCTTATGAAGACAAAGATATTAGTTTAGTTTTCACGTCATACCAGCACTGCTTCTACCACAATGATGAAACAGATGATTTTCTTTTGCACCTCCTGAAGTGAGAGATACTGTGAAGATCTCAGTTTGAAGGAAGGGTTACTTTTCATTTAAATCCTGTTAGGGTTGCACACAAAGTAATTAGGAAGAGCGATAAAGTCTTGGTGACTTTAAAAAAATTCAGCTTAGTGATTCTAAGGAATGCCTTGTAGTACAGCTTTCTAATCAAGATGCTCCATGACATCTCCACTGTTGTGAAACTGAGCGATGTCTTACAACACGGCAACTGTTTTAAACTGTATTGCCATTAACTTACCCTGGAGGCTGTCCTTTGGAGTGACAGGCAAGGAATGTAATAGCAAAAACAATGACAGGCAGTCCTTGACAGGTTCACCTTCTCTGAGGATGAGTTGTTTTCCTCTTCTTTCCACTCCCATGAAAACCCTAATTTGACTATTAATGACAATGGACTTTGTAGAAGCCTTGACCTGAGAGACAAATGACCTTTAATTCAGACTTCATTTATTTTATATATATAACATAAAATTCTATAGTTATATATAAATATGTTTACATATTTATATAATATAAATTATTTTAAAAAATTAATATTATAAAATTATTTTTTTCTTCTGCTTTTTTCTCAATCCTTTGCACCTCCTGAAGTATCACTGGCTACATCTGAACCCTAGGAATACTCAGACCTCAACGCTGAGTCTCTTTCCTTGAGAACTGCAACCCAGGATTTTCAACCACATGCAGCATGGATGTAATCTTTGCCTGTAACATTTCTGTTTGCTCCCCACACCCACAAGAAATTTCCTTCTTAAATACTCATAAGCTTCCCATAGTAGCCTTAGTTTAAATCATATGTATGTTTCTGGGACAGTTTATGTTAACCTAAGTCATAAAAGTTATTTCAGTACGTTCTGATTCTCTGCTTATAGATTCATTATATAAAAATATAAAATTATTATATTTTATATTATATATATAATAGTTTGAACAAGGAAGTCTTTTTTTCCTAAGCACTTCCAGAAGCTCATTCACCTCCTATATATACACAGTACATATTTTTAGCACATATTCCCATGGCTTCTAAGAGAATATGTGTTTTCTTAGCACACGTTTCCATGCTTTTGTAGTACCAAGGAAACTGAGTCAATTTTCTGTTTGCTTCTATAACTTTATATTTTTTTCTGAAGAAATATATTATTTTGTGAAAATAATTGGAATGAATGATTCAGTAATTGTACATTAATTAGCACTAAACATTGCCAAAATATGTTAATAGATTTATGAGTAGTTTAAAAATAGATTTATAGTTATTTTTAAAAATGTTGAGAATTGATTTAAAAATATGATGCAGTTCATTGATTGTTGTATTCAATTTTTCAATCCTCATACAGACCAGGAAACATTTGACTTTAAAAACAGGTATATGGAATGTTGTATACTGATCTCCTGTGTAAGGTTGCCAGTCTAAATACAAGTTTCATAAAAATCACTTCACCAGGGTACGTAACTAAAATTTCCATTTATCTTTTGAGAGTTTAGTACAAGTCGACTACTATGCTAAGTACTAAAAGATGTTCTATAGCCATTTTGTTGGAGCTATTTTGGTTTATGGAGTATTTTCTTTATTGATCCTGTCAGGTAAATCTTGATTTTTCTGTTGCTATGTCATTATTTTACCTGTGTGCTTACTCCTTCCTCACTCCCAGGCATGCTGAAGGGGTAAGATGAGACCCAAGGTAGTCCAGATCATAATTTTTTTATGAGAAGGGCTGCTGGGAGAAATATATATGGCATTAGTTATCATTAATTTTTATTTCATACAATTTGTGGCTTCAGTTTAGCCTTTTTTTTTAAACTACAGAGAAGGTGGAGCAATATTAGGATATTCAACTTAAAAAATAAAATTAATGCCTGGCGCGGTGGCTCACGCCTGTAACCCCAGCACTTTGGGAGGCTGAGGCGGGCGGATCACGAGGTCGCTGGCAGATCACGAGGTCAGATCAAGACTGTCCTGGCTAACACGGTGAAACCCCGTCTCTACTAAAAATACAAAAAATTAGCCGATCGTGGTGGCAGGCGCCTGTAGTCCCAGCTACTCGGGAGGCTGAGGCAGGAGAATGGCGTGAACCCGGGAAGCGGAGCCTGCAGTGAGCAGAGATCGTGCCACTGCACTCCAGCCTGGGCGACAGAGTGAAACTCTGTCTCAAAAATAAATAAATAAATTAATTAATTAAATTAAACATTTTTGTTTTATTTTATTTTTAGAGATGGGGTCTTCCTATGTTGCCCAGGCTGGAGTGCAGTGGCTATTTACAGGCAGAATCATAATGTACTGCAGCCTTGAACCCTTGGGCTCAAGCGCCTTAGCCTTCTAAGTAGTGGGGCCACAGACATGTACCACTGCTTCACACCAAATATCTTCAATAGTAAATTGTAGTTTAATTTTTAGGCTCTTTGGTTATATTGAAAATAACAGTGTCCAGTGACATGTCTTATTATGACTGTCTTTGTTCTAAAGTGATCACCATTCTTAAAATTTATAATAATAGATAGGTATGTAATTGTTCAGCAGAGTCAGGTAGTTTCTGATTATAAAATATTTCTACACTTAACACCTACAGTAGTCAACCTACTTTTGTAAAATGAACACTTGCTGAAGAGGCTGACATTTAATTTATTATTATGTGATCAATTCATGAAAGAAAAACAAAATCAGCCACTATAAAGGCAGATGTACTTTAGCTAAGTTTCCTGGGAGAAACCTAATTCTTTGGAAGTTAAAAACTCAACCATTATTTGGGTTATTTTGTATCTAATTTGTTCATGTTGTATCGAAAATATGTGCTAAACGTATACGGTATTGAACTGCTTGCTACTTCTCAGTGTGTGTCAAAAAGAAATAGTTGTGATGGAGAAATACCTTTGTGATTTTGAACCAGTTGTCTTTCAACATATAAGGTAAATTCTGGTAGCTAATTAGGCATCTGTGAGGGGAAGAGACTAGAAATAAAGAACAACCTAGAAATCAAGACTAAGACCAGTCTCTTCTTAGTTTTGTGACTTTATAAGACTGTAGGAGCTATTTAAAACTAATTAAAGGTGTTTATGCAAAGTAGTTTTTCAGCTTTTTCAAGTTGATTGCTTCTTTAAAGATATGTAGCTAGAACCTGAATATTCAAATCCTTACTTACCTAATTGCCATAATATGTTATAAAGGCATATGTGCACCAAAACACTATAGGGCATCCTATTTCCTGTACAATTTTTCTACTCTGGAGAACTGAGCCAGACCAGCTTGTTCTTGCTCTCTCTCTCTCTCTCTCTCTCTTTCTCTCTCTCTCTCTCACTCATTCTCTTTAGCTTAATGACTGGATTAAAAACAAGTTGAGCCGCCTCGTAAATATATTTTCATTTGTCCTATACATACATATCCAAGGAATCCTCAAATTAATACATTATCAAAAACAATCCAGTATCACATTCAAACTAAAAATATGTATTTTCCTCCAACCCATTAAGTGATTTGAATAGTGAACCTTAGCATCTCAGGACCTAAGCTTTCTCAGTTTCAGTATCTTTTATCTTCAATTCATTGCTTAAATTGCTCCAATGGAATTGACCTCAAAATGTCAGGAATTAACCTTGATTGTTAAATACAGTTGTCTTTTTAAAATCAGTCATTCTCTTAGTTAACCACAAGTACCATTTGACATTTAATAATTCTCTTTGAACTGAAAGTACTTATTGATATTTCTAATGCTAATAACCTCATGTGGATAAATAGAATACATTAGATCAAATCAGAATTGAAAATTCCTCTGCCATTGGTTTCTATGATGTCCCCTTCTTCACCACCCTCTGTATACACTCCCTCCTGCATTTTCTTTGATCTTCTTTCTACTATCTTGGTTTTCTTTGGCGAGATTGTTTAATGACTCTGTTGGTAATTTTGGACTCCATTCTGCTATTTTCCTATTGTATACAATCTCTCTGGTTGATCTAACTGGCAACCACAGTGCCTTTAATGAGTACATGCATACTGATGAGTTTCCAGGACTTTCCTGAGCTTCTAGCACTGCCAGGAATTCTCACATGGATACTCAAAATGTCCCAAAGGGGATTCATCATGGTTGTTCCCCAGACCTCCCTCTTGTCCTTTTCCGGTGTTCTATTTGTTAGTGAATATTACTGTCTTTTTTCCATTTTTCCAGGCATCTTTTTTGAGGCAGGCTAGGAACACATATATTTTGTGATGAACAGGTAAGCAATTCCTCGACAGCGGCTTATATATGCTGTGAATGTGGTAGGGAAGGTGTGTTTAATATTGAGGAGGGAGGAAAAGAATGATATACTGAACCCAGGGAGTGGGTGAATAAAATTACTAAAGAGGAGAAGTAGGCTTGTTGGACAACAGTGAATATCCATTTGAATTTTTGTGTTGCTGATTTTAAATGGAAATCACTAAGCGAGGTTAAGAGATTTTTCTCCCTAACTTCACAAGCTTGTGTACAAACATGAATAAGGTTTGTATTCGGTGGGGATGTAGTAAGGATTGGTATTTTTGCTCACTGAAAACTACACTATCATGTGAATCTGGTGGAGCTATCAAGTTAATACTGTTGCCTCATTTCTTTCACCATAGGTGAAGTCTTGAATCTTAAAAAGGGAAACAAGTTTACCCCATTTCTGTGTCCACAGTGATGGATGCAGAGGCAGGTATATAATGCAAGTAGGGTCAGAGTCATTTATAAGTGCTTGATAGAGATACTGGATCTCCTTTCTTCTTGGTTTTAAAGATTACTTAAGTCTATTATTAGGGAGTCATCATACCTGGCTAGAAATAATGATCACACGGAAGGAAATAGAACAAAGAGGTGGACAGGCAGAGCCTGTTGATCATGTTCGAACCTCTGGATCCAGATGTTCTGGTCTCTCAGATTTCCAAATTATGAGGAATAAGAAGAGTTTCCTTTTTGTTCAAGTGGGTAAAATTGTGTTCCTTCCACCTGGAACAAAAAGCATTCTGACCAAAAGACCAATTGAGTATTTTTTTTTTTTTTTTTTTTGAGACGGAGTCTCGCTCTGTCACCCAGGCTGGAGTGCAGTGGCACAATCTCGGCTCACTGCAAGCTCCGCCTCCCGGGTTCACGCCATTCTCCTGCCTCAGCCTCTCCGAGTAGCTGGGACTACAGGCGCCTGCCACCACGCCCGGCTAATTTTTTGTATTTTTAGTAGAGATGTGGTTTCACCATGGTCTCGATCTCCTGACCTCGTGATCCACCCGCCTCGGCCTCCCGAAGTGCTGGGATTACAAGTGTGAGCCACCGCGCCCAGCCCCAATTGAGTATTTTTGAGTGAAATAGGAGCAAGGGAGTTTAGAGTGTGTGGTAAGGGAGTGTTTATAATGGGAAGTGAAGCAAGACAGTGGTGATGAATGGTAAGAAAGGAGGATAGGTAAATGTATTGGAACGGTGGGTGAGGTGGCAATACTGAGGTATTGGAGATGGTGCAACTGTTGGTGATGATAAGGTTGCTGATTTGATCATGCCAGTGGGTGGCTGAGGTGGATACAGGTAAGGTGTTCAAGGAACTGAGACTCCAGGTATAGGCTGATAAAGTTGAAAGTTTTGAGCAAAGTCACAGTTGTTTGTAAATTAAAAATCTGGAGATAATATTGGTGAAGGCAGTGGTAAAATTAGATGGTTTGAGTGTTGGAGATGATAGGGCTTGTAGGAGTCAAATGATACAGGAAGGAGTCAAATGATACGGAAGTGGTAGTTGAGGGCAGGGAATATCCTGCCGTGAGATGTGTGATGTGAGGGAGAAGAAACAAACTCCATGTAAATGGGATTCGGTTAATGTAAAAAAGCAAGCATCATATTCAGAGGAAATAATGATTTATGCAAGTTTGTAAAGTAGATACTAGAGGTCTATAGGGTAGAGTGAAACGGTGAATGGAATGAAGCCTAAACATGACATTGGGCCAGATGAGAGATGCATGTGACTGGTGTGGGGATGGAAAGCCAGAAAATCCTAGACTAAAGGATTTGACTGAGTTTTGCAAACGGACATTTTATAACGAGTTCAAGTCATTTGTTAGAAGAAGATGGACACGCTCACTGGCTCTGCAGCCTGCAGTAAGGTGTGTGATGTGCAGCCTGAATGGTAGACACACCTGCTCTCTTTTATAGGCGATGGCTCCATAGTGGTCTCAAGTCAACTGCTTCATGTTAACCTGATGACAAAGTTTTGAATTCAGTGTGTTATTCAGGTTCTTCAAGACCCAGACCCTTTAGCTTTCTTGCTTGCCACTTCTCACCATTGCAGCCCTACGAAGCCACTTTTAGTTCCCCTATAATTCTCCATAGTCTCTCTTGCCTCTGGTCTGTACACATATTTTTCTCCTACTTGATAATGTCTTTTCTTCTCGTTCAAGCCACTTCTGCTTTTGCATAACACTTAGAGTTATCACTCATGATTCAACTTTAACATCAGCCCCTCCAGGAAAGCGTTTTACTCATCAATATTGTTATCAATGCTCCCCATCCACAGGTGCTCACGCAACGTGTTTTATTCCTATCAGAGTACCTAATGTACTACATTCTCTTTGACTTTTAATGTAAGCCTTTTGATGGAAGGCAGTATGACTTGTATATCCAACCCTAGAAGAGAGGCATTTGATAGTTATGTATTTGTAGCACGAATGAACTGAACAAATTAAAACGTTCATGACACAATTAAGCTTTTGCTTGGCTGTTTTAGGTGAATGATCGCACTATTCTGTCATGCATCTATTTTTGCAGAGCAATAAATGATGCCTGTGTACCTGAAGATCATGCACTCTAACAGATATAATAATATCACCGAAACACTGAGAAATATTTGAATCAAATTTTTTGAGTATTCAGGTTTATTATAAACAATGTGGGATTTTTCCATATTTTATGGAGGAAATTAGAAGACATTCCATTCAGTCCTCTCTTCATCCCATAAAGTATTGTACAATTGCTCAATCATTCTCTTTGTAACCAGAAATGTTTATTCTAATAGAATCAGGCAAATTTTTGGGACTATAATATTACAACTAATATCTACCTACCTGGAAAGAGTGAGGTCAGGAATAGGAAAATAGAAATATATGTTCTAGTTTTATCCAGTGGCATTCTCACTATCTAGCCACTTAATATAAAAGGTCTAATAATATTAGAAAAAAGAATTTCCCAAAATTTGAAGTGGAAAATGGAAGTTTCCATTTTTAAAGTGCCTCATATTTGTTCCTGAAATGTACCTAAGTTTGTGAAAACCAACCAGCCTTCTATTTTCTGGATTTAGTTGACATGTGGAATAAATTTGGTTTCAATATTTGAACATAAATCTATAATCCATCTGGAGTTTATTTTGGTTTATGTCACAAGGTAGGAATCAATGTTATTCTTTTTCCAAATGGTTAGCCAGTTGTTTCAACACCTTTTCTTGAATAATTCATTTCTTTCCACTAATTTAAAATGCCACCATTATGTTGTACCATTGTAGTTTATTTAACTAGGTCTACTGCTACTCTTTCTATGCAATTCCATTGATTTTTCTATTATTGTGTTGGAATATGCAATTTGTTAAGAGTTCACTGTTTGAAGATGTATAGACTTAGGTTGACATTTCAATTCTGCTTTATGCTATATTCATGACTTTGAGGAAAGATCTCTGTAAACCTATTACTAAAATAGGAACAATAATAAATTAAAGTTGACAATATATCCTTTTCAGGATTATTAAGAGTATTAACTGAAATAATTAATATGAAATATCTCACTTAATATAACCAGTAGAGGTTTTTAACCTCTATAAAACAGGGTAAGAATTTGAAAATTAATCAAATATGCTCTTGCCACGTATTGAAAAAAATACATAATTCTACCCTTTAAGTTATTGATGTGATAAAATATTTTAATCAATTCTCTAAAAATGAATTTTTTTTTAAATTTCCAGAATAATACATACTTAGTTGGGTATTTCATTCATGTTGTATAGAGCTGGTCTTAATTTGATAATATTCTATTTATAATTTTGATTTGTATCTTTTGCCATATTTAGTATTAAGGTAATTGTAATTACACATAATGATTAGGGAGAGGTTTCATATTCTTCTAGTTAGAAATAGTTAAACAATATAGTAGTTACTTTTTTTACATTTTACACATACATTTCACAGTTATAGTTTCAGAGAAAGTTTGATACTTATCTAAAAATTTTCAATTTATGAAATTTTTAAATTTGACAAATAATAATTGTGCATATTCATGGGATACAGAGTGATATTTTGATACAGGTATACAATGTCCAATGATCAAATCAGAATAATTAGCATATCCATCACCTCAAATATTTGCCATTTATTTGTATTGTGAGCAATTAACATCCTTTCTTCTAGTTTTTTAAATTTATAAACATTTAAATTTTATTACAGAAATTTAAATTTTTTGATTCTGAAAAATGTCACATATGTATGCAACATCTTTTTATCATTTATTTATATATTTATGCATCTTTCCTTTTAGTTTTGACAGAGATTTTCTATTTTATCATTATTTCAAAATAACTCTTACCTGTATTTATCAATTATATTTCCCTTGTTTTTTCCTAGTATATTAATTTATTTACTTATCTTCTAAAAATCCTCCATATAATCTGTTTATTTTGTTTCCTTTCTATAATTTCTTCAATGATTAGTTCTGTTTTCCATTAAAATGTTTAAATCTTGTATGAATTTTTGTCAGATTAGAAATTTAGGGCATTTCTTAATTTCTCTATATTCTAGCTTTTGGCTTTTTTTTTTTTTTTTCCCCTGACCTAAGAGGTTATTTAGAGCACATTTTAGATTTTTTATTTTGACTAATCATTTAAAATGTATACTAATCTTCAATTTAAATAAAAAACTGGTCTATAGTGACAAAAACTACAAATGAGCCTAACTAATAAATTATCAGCTGTGTTTATATGTATAGACATGCACAGATTTTGGTAAATATGTACAAAGAGTATTGGTGAGCTTATTTTTATCATTCTTAACTCACTGTGTAGTCTAAACCTTGGGGAAAAAATAAAATACAATAATCAGATGGTGTGAATAAGAAAATTGTTCTATTGTTTGTAAGCCAAGCAACTGTTTTAACTGCTCCCCTCTTCCTGATTGACTTCTAAAAGGGATTAATCCATATTGGGTTCTATCATATATGTCACGGTATAACATCTCCGGCTATAAAATGGAAATTTGAGAATAACTTTGCTGCTACTCAGATATATTTTATTTCAAAAACATACACTAAGGTGTTGCTGTTGGATCTTTACAAAAACAAATTCACATAGAACTTTCAATCACACTGAGCCATATTTGAACAATCTTTCAAGGTCAACTCTGGCATAAGCTAACATTATACAATTTAACTCAGAAATTACTTTAGTATTTGATTAATGGGTTTATGTTTGATGTGTAATGTAATTTTCTGAATGCTAAATCAAGTTGTAATTTTGTTAGTCAAGTTGATTTAGTGTCTTGGGAAGAAAGATTGTAACGTTCCCCTAATTTTTCTTACCTTTGACATGATCCTTCACGTGTCTTATTTTGCTTAGTGATTTTTCTTTTCTTTTTTTGAGACAGGGTCTTACTCTACCACCCAGGCTTGAGTGCAGTGGTGCGATTACAGCTCATTGCAGCCTTGACCTCCCAGACTCAAGCTATTCTTCCACCTCAGCCTCTGAAGTAGCTGCTACTACAGGCGCATGCCACCAAACTTGGCTAATTTTTGTATTTTTTGTAGAGACAGAGTTTTGCCAGGTTCTCAGGCTGGTCTTGAATTTCTGGGCTCAAGTAATCCTGCCTTGGCCTGCCAACATGCTGATATTACAGACATGAGTCACAGCACCTGGCCAGTTTTCTTTTTTTAAAAAATCTATTGGTTATTAATTTGAAGCCTTGCTTTTCATAGCTGTGCTCCTTAATTGGGAGCAAACATGAATGGACCACAGCTTAGCCAATTTTCTATATATGATCTTTGCCATCCTAATTTAAAGGAATATTAATTCTTTCTTTTCCTCTTTCGTTCCACAAAACTGTATTGACCACATCTAAGTTCTAAATGGTGCACTGGATGTTGAAAAATTGATGATGAGCAAGAACAAAATTCCTCCTTTCAGGAGACTTACAGTTCAATATGGGAAATATAATTTGTTAAAATATAAAAGTGCAATTGTGTTACATGCTGTACGAAGTATATATTGACATGTGAGCATATAATAAATGGGCTGGAGGTCAGAGGATTGCCAAAGAGAATGGGCCTCCTGCTGAGATTAAAAGTTGAGCAGGGATTAGTTGTCAAAAGTGGAGGGATGATCCTTCCTAGGCAGGAGGAAGAACATGTACAGAATCTCTGAGGTGTGATGCAACAAAGTCTATATAAAAAACTGAAGAAAGGTCTAATGTGGCTTAAATACAGAAGCTAGTAGGAGAGGAGTTGAAAAGAGGCTGGAGAAGTAGAAAGTGTCTGCATTCTGCAGGAACTTATATTGTATAAAAAGAATTTCCCTTTATTCTAAGTGCAATGTGAAGCCAATGAAGTGCTTTAAACAGGTGATGTGATTTGATTGAATTTATTACTTCACTTAACAAATATTCATTACATGCCCACTATTTGTCAGATATTGCTGTAGCCCCTGGTGATACAGTAGGGGATAAAACAGGCAAAAATCCCTGTCCTCTTGCAGCTTATAATGGACTGCAATGTTTAATATGTCAGAAGAGGTCCATAGAGGAGTGACTTCTAAGCAAGAATCTGAAAAAAGTGAGGACATCTAAGGAGGGAACAAATGGTTCAAAAGCCGTATAATTGCGAGCAGGCATGATGAAGCAATTGTAGTTGTCCTGACTCTCAACACCATGGAACTCAAAGGAGATGAGAGAGAGAGAGATATTTCCCTAATCATTATGTGTAATTACAATTATATATATATATGTATGTTTATATATTACATACATATATATGTAATTGTAATTACACATAATGATTAGGGAAATGTCTCATATTCTTCTACTCAGAAATAAACAATATAGCAATTACTGTTTTTTACATTTTACAGTTACAGTTTCAGAGAAAAGTTTGATATTTATCTGAAATTTTTCAATGTATGAACTTTTTCATTTGACAAACCATAATTGTACATATTCTTGGGATACAGAGTGATATTTCTTTACATGTATACAATGTGCAGTGATCAAATCAGGGTAATTTCCACTAATTTAAAATGCCACCTTTATGTTATATCATTGTAATTTATATATATACTATATATATATACACACACATATATATACATGTCCACATATAGTGTGTGTGCACATGTACACACATGCATACGTGTATATAATGTACAGTAATCTAAGCAATGTGCATAAATAAAATTAGCTAACAGAGATAGTATAGAGTGAGAGGAGAGGCAGATTAATCTTTGAGGAAAAGCACAGTTTTATGGCTGAATGGAGAAAGCTGAGGTGGTTTCTAAGATGGAGAATAAGACTAAAAATGTAAGTATGTTGTTTGACTGAATTAAAGAAAGAAGGGTAAAAGAGAAGAAAGTAGTGGTCTTATCATTAAATGCCACTGAGAAGTAAAGATAAAAACTTCAACATATTATTTTGGGTTTAGTAATTTAAGGGTTACTAAATTCCGTTTTGGAGGAGGAACAGATTCCATGTCCACTAGAATGGAATGAACAAGAAATGGAGGAGGAAAACAGGTAGTTTTTCAAAAGTTTTCAAAAATATGAAAAGAAGAAATGAAATAGTACTTGGAAGAGATTGTTGAAATGGGAGAGACTGTGGTGGCATGTTTAGAAGCAGTTGACATAGCTCCAATTGAGATAGAGATATTGACTGTATAAACAAAAGAATGACAAATTAATAGTGTAATGGATAACTTGACTTTGGCAAATACTGTGAATTTTTGCGGAAGTACAACTAAAAGGCAATGTCACTCCAATAATCACCAGAGTAATCAATTTGCTTATTGCTGTCCCTTTAAATATAGTTCTCTGGTATCAACTAATATATTTTTAACTAATGATGCTTCTTAAGGAAAAGGGAAAAGGCCTTTTTCTTTCTTTCAGTTTAGTATTTGACTTCAATGATTCACTGCTTCATCTCGCTCCACCAAAGATAAATGAAATCTACATCTCTTATACATTACCAATGCATGACAATTTATAAATAGCTAAATTTTTGGAGCCAACTTTAAGTACCTGAATGGAATTTAATCAACCCACTAATCTCCTTCTCACTTCTCAGTTATTTATCAAGTTTATGTCAAGGAACAAGGAAAAATTATCCAAACATTGTTTAGAACAATCATCATTAATTAGTAACACTTATCCAGAGGGGTTTTTAACCTTTCCCCCACTCAAGGATTATTCTAATGTCGGAGTAGAATAAAAAATAAGTGCAGTGATGCTGACTCTTCCAAGCTTAACATTTCTCACAAGTCAATTAGCTTTGTACTGGGAGGAGGGCGTGAAGGGCTGCTTGTGGTAGTAATCCCTGTAGCAGCAGCACAATGGCCGCAGACAGGGAAAACAGTTTCTAAGAAAATCATTCTGAAGTCCTCGTATATAATTTTATATTTATGACAAGATTAATGACCCATGCTCCCTTCCTCTCCATTTGTTTTTTTGGAATTCTGTGTTGGTATGTAGTTACTATATTTTATTAAAGGAAATTAGCCTTATCTCTTATTATATTTTATTAAAGAAAATTATATTATTCTTTTATATTTTTATTAAAGGAATTTTTTATTATTATTATTAAAGGAAATTAGCCTTATCTCTTATTATATTTTTTATGACCTTCAAAGTAGTGTCTCTGCTTAAAAGTGTACACTGGCTGGGCTTGGTGGCTCATGCCTGTAATCCCAGCACTTTGGGAGGCCGAGGTGGGCGGATCACGAGGTCAGGAGATCGAGACCATCCTGGCTAACACGGTGAAACCCTGTCTCTACTAAAAATACAAAAAATTAGCCGGGCGTGGTGGCGGGCGCCTGTAGTCCCAGCTACTCAGGAGGCTGAGGCAGGAGAATGGCGTGAACCGGGGAGGCGGAGCTTGCAGTGAGCTGAGATCGCGCCACTGCACTCCAGCCTGGGCGACAGAGCAAGACTCCGTCTCAAAAAACAAAAACAAAACAAACAAACAAAAGTGTACCCTGAAGCACACGTCAAGCGACATGTAGAGTTCATAAATTCTGGCCAAATGGTGATACCTCAAACCTAATCGGCACCAAGGCTCTGCTCTTGCACTAGCAAATATGAACACTGGGGAATTTGGAAATGATCTCGCATCTCATATGTAATAACTTTCAAGGTGATTTTCCTCTTAATAATTTTTTTCTGGCTGATCCATATGAATTCCTCTTATTAAGAAAAACCATCCAGGATTCAATGAAGAACTGACTATCACCTTGTTAATCATTCAGAAACATGTTGCAGGCTTAAGCCATTTTTGATATAGACATTGAAACAATTACTTGCTAAGAGCAAACTTGAAGGCGTGGATAAGGCCCTGAGTCATCTTTCTGACCTGAATGATCGTTAAGCTGAAAGTACATATAAAATATGATTTTCTAACCACTTGCTCGCCAACAAGGAAAACTTTTAAGTAGAGCAGAGCCTGAACAGACAAGACATTTCTTTCTTTTGGTAGAAAATGATTTACCATCACTGTCTAGTTAATTGTAGACTAGGTAATTTTAACTTTGTGATTTATTGCCGGAGACATTTTCTTCTGTACTGTAAAGTGTGTGTCGAAAAAAAAAAATAGCGATTTTGGAGGATTAGGGGCCTTTGATAAATTGCCTGCAATTCTGGCAGTATGAACTGAATATTAATTTCTCTCTCTCAAGAACGTTTCTATTTATTAATTCCTTACAAAAACTCCCTAAACTTTGGAACAGCTCTCATTTGCCTGTATTCTTTTTTTCTTATTATGGTACTCTTCTAGAGATTTGGCTTGCATCTATGAATAAGCCAGGACATCTTCAGAAATTGTCTGATTAAAAACACTACCAATGGAGTTGCATTAAATTTGTATTGCTCCAACTAGTGAAACACAAACACCTATGTTGCCGAGGATATTTTACTGCAGTTTGAGTTGTAATAATAGCTCTGTTTAAGATCCGTCAGTCACTTGAATCTTCTCTAAGGCTTTGTATGTTAGAAGTTAATTTGCTTTCTTAGAAGGCCATATTCTATGTTGTAACTAAACAACTGTATTTTATGTCTTAGTGTAGATGGTTTATTACTTTCTGGTTTTTCTTTAGTAAGAATCCTATAAAAACACTAGTATTTTTCTCCGAGTTTAAAATTCAACACATGCCTACTGATATGGTTAGGCTTTGTATCCCCACCTAAATCTCATCTTGAATTATAATCCCCATAGCCCCCATAATCCCCACATGTCAAGGGAGAGACCAGGTGGAGGTAATTGAATCATGGGGGCAGTTTCCCCCATGCTGTTCTTGTGATAGTGAGTTCTCATGAGATCTGATGGTTTTATAAGGGATTCTTTCCCCTTTGCTCGGCACTTCTCCTTCACGCTGCCTTGTGAAGAAGCTGCCTTGCTTCCCCTTTGTCTTCCACCATGACTGTAGATTTCCTGAGGCCTCCCAAGCTGTACTGAACTGTGAGCCAGTTAAACTTCTTTCCTTTATAAATTACCCAGTCTTGGGCAGTTCTTTATAGCAGTGTGAAAACAGACAAATACACCTACTATATAAAACTTAAAATACAAAAAAATCAAAACGTTATCTCACTAACATAGGAGCTAATATTTTGGTGTACTTAGTTTAGTATTTTATATTAAAAATATGTACATATACATTTATATATATAATTAAGAACATGTATGTACGATCATGTGTACATCATGTACATACATCTACTTAAGAAAATAGCTATGTAATATATCATTACTCAACTAGATTATAACTTTTTCTCCATTTCTTTATCGTGTGTTATTTATCATTTTCTACTTTTTTATTTTCTCATTTTTATTGTATAATATTTAATTATGCAAAAAATACATTGAATACATAGAAAATATATAATGTAAATATAAGAATAAAGAATGATGGTAAAACAAATGCTAATACCCACTACCTGACTTAAAGAATACGATACTATATTTTTCCAATTGAAATCCCCTGAACTACTCAGAATTACTGCTATCCCTTTTATCCTTTCATTAATTTTCTTCTAGTTTTCTCACATGTGAATCTATTTCTAAATACATTTCTTTATTTTGCGAGTTTTTGGACTTCTTATAAATGTAACCATATTGTATATATTCTTCTTCAGCTTCTTACTTTTCCACTAAACAATATGTTTTGCTGATACTTACATTCATATGTACAGTAATAGTTGATTTATTTTAATGGCTATATGTTATTCCATTGTTAGAATACACCAGGATTTATTTTTACTTATTTTTTTTGCTGGAAAATTGGGTGTTTTTTTATTTTTTGATATCACAAACAATGTTGTAATCATTTTGTATTTACTTCCTAGTCCGCTCCTGTAAGTTTCTCTTGAGTACATACTAGCAATGAAGATGCTGAGTCACTGCATATACATACTCACAACTTTATTCTATAATGTAATATTCTATAAAGTAGCTGTATCAATTTATACTTTAACCAGTAATGGACAAGATTTTCTGTTACTTCCCATCTTTGTTAATTATTACTTTTAGACTCTAACTTTTATCAGGCTCATGGATGTAAAAAGCATCTTAGGGCAGTTTTAATTTGCATTTATCTGCTCATCTATGAAGATGAGCTTCTTTTCGTATAATTATGAGTCATTATTTTTGTTTTGCCTTCTTTTGTCCATGCATTTTGCTTGTTCTATGTCTTATTTTTCCTGTTGATTTTTGGGAGTTCATATATATTCTAAATATATATTTATTCACTCATATATAGTTGCAATTATTACAGTTTATGATTTGTCACCTTATATCATCCAAATATAGAAGCTTTACATTTTGATGTAGTCATATGTTCATTTTTCCTGAGTGTTTGTTTTTCTTGGTTCTGTGACCTATCAAAAGTAACAAAAATTCTCATTTATTTTTAATCTGAATGTTTTAAGTGTTTTCCTGGAATTCACCTTGAATTGATTTCTATTAGAGATAAGTATCCAATCTAATTTGCCTCATATGGATAAACACTTGTTCTATTACTGCTGTAACAAATTTCTACAAGCTAAGTGACCTAAAATAACACAAACTTATCATCTTACAATCCACACAAGTCAGAAATCAGACATGAATTTTAATGAACTAAAATCAAGTTGTCGACAGGCATGTTTCTTTCTGGTGGCCAGGGTAGAATCCATATCGTGGCCTTTTCTATCTTCTAGAGAACATCAGCATTCCTTTTCTCATGGCCTCTCCTCTCTCTTTTTAAAGCTGGCAAATGTCACATTTCTCTGACCATTCTTTCATTGTCACATCTCTCTCTGGACTCAGCTAAGAAAGGTTCTCCATTTTTAAGAACTCATGTGATTAGACAGGGCCCATCTGGGTAACCCAGGAAGATCTCTCCATCTCAGTATGCATCCTTCATCACATCTGATAAGCCTTTCTTGCCATGCAGTGTAACATATTCACAGGTTCCAGGGTTAGGCATGGGCATCTTTGAGGCCCATTATTCTCCCTACCACATTATTTGCCTAACATCTTTCATTACATTGTCCATGTATTTACTTACTGATTTCTAATGACATCCCAATCATTTACAACATTTTATATAAACATTGTTTTTATTTTTATTTTATTCCATTAGTCTATTTTTGCAACTTTAAGCTCAATAACGTGTTTTAAGATTTCCTCAACTTTCTTTTTCTACTTCTTCAGAAGTTGACTATTTTGGCCCTTTAGTCTTCTATACACATTTTAGAAATGCTTTGTTGAGGACTAAGAGGAATGCTAAGATTTTGATAGGAATTTCATTGAATTTTGGGTATATTGGCATTGCTACAATGGTTAGTGTTTTATACATGAAAATAATGTATCCCTTCCTCTTTTCCTAGTATAATGAGATGTTTGTTAGGCACGCACAAATATTAAGCTGTATCAAGTGTGTTTTTCTGCTGTTATTGTGGTGATGGTGATGTGATTTAGCTCCTTTAATTAGTTAATGTAATGAATTACATTTGTAGATTGCTCTATTGAAACAAGCTTGAATTTCTGAGATAAGCCCAATGTGATATTTATTCAACAAATATTCATTGAGTATACCCAGTATGTAACATACTTTAAGAATACACCAGTGAACCAAACAGACAGAAATATGTGACATTATAGAACTTAACATTCCAGTATTTGGAGACAGATGATAAAAAAGTGAACATGTATATTTACAGTTTGTCAAGAAATGATAAATGAAGACTCTTAAAGTAGGTGGGGAATTGGGAGTGAAGTCTGTAATTTAAATAGGGTGGGCAGTAAAGCTTCACAGAGAATGGGACATTTAAGAATAGGCTTGAAGGACAATGCAAGAGCAATCTCTATGTCTATATGGGAGAAAAGATTCCAGGCAGATGCAGTAACAATGGCAAATATCCTGAAGTAGGGTCATGCTGGAGTTTTTGTGGAGCAGCAAGGAGGCCAGTGTGACTGCTGCAGAGTCAGCCAAGGGAAGGTGAGAAGATCAGACCAGACCGGCACTTGGGCGTCTAATGGGAAAAGTGTTTCTCAAGCCATCATAAAGATTTCACTTTTACTATAAATACTATGAGAAACCATGGGATGTTTCACAGAAAGAAAGGTGGCATAATATGTTACATGTTTTAAACAAACTCTATAGCTTCTGAGTTGAAATAGATTGTAGGGGCTCATAGCAGAAGCAGAGGGAACATTTAGGAGGCTGCTGTAAAGAATATCATGAAAAGAACAAACAAGTAATGCTGTGTAACTTGCTTAAATGGACTGAAGAAGATGTAGAAAATCAAAATGATGTTACCTTTGCACCTTGAATCAGTACGATAAACCCCCCTCCCCAATCACAAAAGAAAAACTAAACACAAAAACCAGGCTTTGGTTGCTCAGACAATTTTACAGGCAAGTTCTAGCAAATATGCAAAGAATGTTTAATTGCACTGTTACAGAAACTCTTCTGGAGACAAGAAAATAAGACACATCACCCAACTGATTTCATGATAACAATGTCAATGTATAATAACAGAAAAAGTGGATCTCCAAAGAAATAAATTTATTTGGCAATAAACAAGGATTATAATCTGAGATATTTGTGCTATGATGAATCATAGGTGCGTCCCAAGAGGTTGAGGTAAGGAAAACATTTAAAGACAAAAAGAAGTCTTTGCAAGCTGTTTTGAAACAAACATCATTGGTCACAGGGCCTGATGCAGGAGCTGGTGTTAACTTACTGGCAGAAACAGCCATTGCTAGGCAAGTGTTCTTGAGAGGGTGGCTTATCTGAAATGCTGCAGTCTTGAGGAATTTTTTATGATAGGTCCTGTTATAGAGACACCTACAGGATGAGCTGGACAAACAGTGTGCTGGGTGGGCAGAAATTTCTTGTGAGTTTGTAGAAAGTCCTTGTGATAGTGCTTATCTTGGACACACACACACAAGATCACCTTTTTCATGACCTGGCTCCAGTTTGCTTTGGGTCTGATGTAAGTGACTTTGCCTTGTCATTGGCAACTTTCACTGTAGTATAATCTGCACATTAAAGTTACCTAAGAATAGTACAAAGAAAGAAAATTAAAGGTATATCTCTTTCAAAAATATAAACCCCCAAATTGTTAGGAAATTGTAGTGAGTATAAAAGATAATTCATTATAATAGGCATCTCAAGCTTCACAGAATTCTGACCTTTGCTACACTCTCATCCACAATCTTTTCTCCTAGTAAATGGCAGCTCCTTCTGTTAAGTTGTTGAGGCTTCTTATTGCTTTTTTATTCAAGTAACAGTGAGAATTGAACAACTGTAATCATCCTAGTCCATACAATTATTATATTTTCATTTAAAGAAGATCAACGTGTGATTCTTTTCTTATATCTTTCTGGACAATTCTTTATATTTTAATAGTAGTCAGAATTTGATCAGGAAAACAGAAGACATCCTATATATTATAATGATGAAGATTTAATATTAATTAGGGCCTTATGCTGTTATTGGAAGAGCTTGGTGAATAGATACTAGCAAAGCGGCTAGACAAAATCAGAAGAGGTCTGTTTTATATCAGAGATCTTAGCCTGACAGTCTAGAGTGTGGGCACAGAACCCAAGCTTATAGGAATTTCTGAAGGGTCTGTAAATCTTATCCAGATGGACAGTGGGAGCTCATAAAGAATTCTGCAAGCCATCACATCTGTCAAACCTGCTATGTCTAATCCTTAAGCCTGCTTTATATAAAGACCTCCTCTTCACTCCTCACTTCCAGCTCTCATGAGTTTCTTTCACAGGCAAACCCAAACCTGGAACAATGTGCCTGAAGACTTTGGGTGACACAGTACCCAGACTTAAATAGGAGGGGAGCCATGGTGGAAGTGGCCATCCAGCACAATTTTCTTGGTCTTTACTCATAGTTTTGACTCCTTAAAAAAATTAACCACATTAAAATATGTGTTTCATAATCTGTATCTAATAATACAAATATTTAAAGTATTTTCAAATTTGAATATGCTACCCATGTTGCTGCTACCCCCATTTTGTGTGTGTGATTTGTGTGTGTGTGTGTGTGTGTGTTAGAAGCTCATGACCTTTGAAACCTGACGTTATGAGCTTGCTTTGATGGTGTATTTGTCCAGAGAGGATTATTTTTTTCCTACCCAGCATTTTGGACTGCTATCAACCTGAGACCACTTTGAATTAAATTCTCAGCCTGCAAATTTGGAAGCCACACAGATTGTGTGAGTTCAGGCTGAAACCTGTTTGAGAGCTGGATTCTGGCTGTAAACTCTACAGGGAACATTTTCTCTCTTCACTCAGAACTGAGACCATAGGGAAATTTATTTGCTGGCTCTCTTTGCAGGTTTATTTTATTTTATTTTTTAATTTCTAGCCCACATGCTCACTGAAGATATAGTACTTATGTGAGAATCTCAAAAGCAATTGTGTTCTTTGTCTGACCCAGGCTTTGTTTCCCCCTGCTCTCTTACTTTCAGTGTGACTCAGTATGTCTGCTGATGCTATGGTCATCTTAAATTTCGACTGAGGGTGGATCTTCTTCCCAGCTCACTCACGTGGTTCTTAGCTAGATTCAGTTTCTCTCAGCTTGTAGGACTGAGGACCTCAGTTCTTCACTTAGGGTTGGCTACAGGCAATCATCAGTTTCTTGTAACAGGACTTACACTGGGCCACTGACAACACACCAGTTGGCTTCATTCAAGTGAGAGGGCAAGAGAAAGAGAGAGGGAGAGGGCACAAGATGAAATTCACAGTATCTTATAATCTAATCTCAGAAGTGGCATCTCATTACTTTTGTTCTATTCTATTCAATAGAAACAAGTACCTGGGACCAGCTCATACTATAGGGAAGATAGAATATATGGGTATAAATACCAAGAGGAAGAGATCATCAAGAGCCATTCTGGTAGCAGCCACAATATCTTACCCAGAATATTTCTTATTGAGGCCTTCAAATGTGCTGTCTGTTCTGGTCTAATGGAACTGAACCTTCCTTCCATATAATTTCTTCTCCTAAATTGTACTCTGGCTCTCTTATCACATACAAACGTCTATGTTAGATATTTGTGTCTGTCTTGATTCTTGGTAGGCTTCTAAACTCTGTGAATATTGGACTGTGATGTAGACATCATTTCACCCCACGCTCTGTAACCACCAAACCTTAGCAGCTTATTAAGTAAGCACATACTTGGCTCTTAATGAGTATTGCTTAAATTGATGAATTGAATTATTTTACCTTCTCTGTTGCTTAGCTAAGCAGAAGAATTTGTCATTTTTTAAATTTAGTGACTGCTTCTATTAAAAGTTACTTTTGTCTGTATCATTTTGTTATACTAAAACACAAATGTATAAGGTCAAAAAACATTCTCAAGATTTTGTTTAAACTACAGGCCTCAGTTGTGTATATTTATCTCGTTTTCATCTGCAAGATTTCTCCTGAAATGGGCAACAATTACAGGAGTTTTGTTTCCTCTCCTGAACTAAGAAAATAAATATTTAATTCACAAATTTAGAAAAGTGAACCTGAAAAATCACAGGGCTGGGTGGGTTATGAGGCCCGCTGGTACATGATAGTGATGAATGTGGATTAGAATGAACTCCGTGGATTAGAATCTCAGATACCATAGACAAACATTTACTTGTTTTAGAATAAGCACATTTGAGTCTGCAATAAGTATTACTATTTTTAAGTTGAAAATGTAATTGGTTTCTAATAATAACCATATTGGCTAGCATTATTTCAATCGTGTTTAATGTCTTCCAGTGTCATTTCATGTCAGATATCTCTCATGATTCTTAGTAACAATTTGGACAAGACAGCAAATGCTATTGTCCAAGTTCTCTAAAGAAGAATCTGAAGTGAAATGACATCAAGAGACCTATCAAGACCTGTATCCAGGAAAAGGTAAACCTGAGCTGAAATTGTATCCCTTGTAAATGACCTACGTGACATACCAGATAGTTTCATGATCCATTTAGTACTCTGTTCTAAAAATGAGACAATATCCATTTATTCACTTGTTCATTTATTTAGTGTTTGTTCAGCCCTTACTGCATATTCCAGGCACTATTCTGACTGTGGCAGGAGTGAACAAACAGGCATGGTTCTTACCTGCGTGTAATTACAGTCTTACAGTGAAAACAAGTGTTAAACAGCAAAATCTCCCAATTATTTTTAAATTATAAATTTGATTCGATACTACGTGGCCATATAATTGTTCCTAATTTGGCTGGAGAAGGGAGGCAGTTAGGGAAGCCTTCCCTGAGTCAGTGCCATTTAAGCTGAATTGTGAGAGATGATAAGAAATTTGTCAGGGGAAAAATACTCCGGGAATAAAGAACAGGTACAAAGGTCAGGGTCTGGGAAGAGCTTGTCTTGGTCCAGGAACTAAAAAAGGTCGGAGTGGCTGGATCTGAGAAAGAGACAAAGAGTTATTAAATGAGGCAGCAGGCTTCAGCAGGTGCCACATTGCTCAGGGCCTTGTAGGCCATGCTAAGGATTCGGGATGTTAATGTCAGTACAAACAATTGAGTCATAAGCAGAAAGTAAAAGCATGATTCCATCAAATGTTTATCTCCAAACAGTAATTTTATAAATACAGGTTAAATGTGTGTGGTCCCAGCTACTCAGTATTCCTTTTCAACAAATATTAGGTGCCTACTATTAGCCAGGTACAGCCCTTAGCTACTTTGAATGAAGCATATATTTCAAACTGGCAGAATTTCTTAAACAAAGAATCTAAAGGTTGTACACCATAATCTCAGTATTTTATAAATTTTTTGAAATTATTTTTGTTTACACTGCTTCGCAGAATTTTAATTAGCTTTGAAATAAACAATGACAATAGTCCTCCATGTTACTAGTGTCAAATTTTCCCAATACCTACTAAGACATTACTTAATATACAGATTTATTGTCAATAGTTTGTATCAAATTGTGATAACATATTTGAAATTAATATTTAAAATTAAAGCAAAATCACAAATTTATACTTTATATTATGAATGAGATTCACAAAAGGAGCATGATAATTATTCTGTTGTCATTGCATACAAAATAGCATAGAGTATGAATCAATAATTTTTCAAATACAAAGCCATTACAATTAGGAATACAAAGAAATCATAATTAGGAATACTTCTACAATATTAATTGAATTTAAGAGCAATTCTGAGCTCCACAACAATGGTAACACTTGCAAAATGATGGTGGTTTTTTTCTTTTTTTTTTTTTTTTTTTTTTTTGACGGAGTCTTGCTCTTGTTGCCCAGGCTGGAGTGCAATGGCGTGATTTTGGCTCACTGCAAAATCCACTTCCTGGGTTCAAGCAATTCTCCTGCCTCAGCCTCCCTAGTAGCTGGTATTACAGGTGCCTGCCACCACACCCAGCTAATTTTTGTATTTTTAGTAGAGATGAGGTTTCACCATGTTGGCCAGCCTGGTCCCGAACTCCAGACCTTGGGTGATCCACCAGCATCAACCTCTCAAAGTGCTTGGATTACAGGTGTGAGCCACTGCGCCCAGCCAGTCGTGGGTCTTATATCTCAATGTGGACTTTTACTAACTCCTGATGCCTCAGTTTCCTCATCAGTTGAAAGGAATGAATGAAAGATATGTGTTTTTCATATTACCAGGTAGATGATAAGGAGATTTTAATTTTTTTTTAACTTTTAAGTTTAGGGGCATTTGTTACATAGGTAAACTGGTGTCACAGGGGGTTATTGTACAGATTATTTCATCACCCAGGTATTAAGCCTAGTACCCACTAGTTACCTTTTCTGCTCCTCTTCCTTTTCTCACCCTCCACCCTCAAGTAGACCCCAGTGTCTCTTTTATTCTTTGTGTTCATGAGTTCTCATCATTTAGCTCCCGCTTATAAGTGAGAGTATGCTGTATTTGGTTTTCTGCTCCTGCATTAGTTTGCTAAGGATAATAGCAGGTCCATCCATATTCCAGCAAAAGACATGATATCATTTTTTAATGGTGGCATAGTATTCCATGGTGTATATGTACCACATTTTCTTTACCCAATCTGTCATTGATGGGCATTTAGGTTGATCCTATACTTTTGCTATTGTGAACAGTGTTGCAGTGAACATTTGTATGCATGTGTCTTTATGGTAGAATGATTTATATTCATCTGGGTATATACCCAGTAGTGGGATTACTGGGTCAAATGGTAGCTTTGCTTTTAGCTCTTTGAGGAATCACTGTACTTTGCACAATGATTGAACTGATTTATACACCCACCAACAGTGTATAAGCATTCCTTTTTCTCCACAACCTCACTAGCATCTGTTATTTTTTGACTTTTTAATGATAGCCATTCTGAGTGGTGTGAGATGGTATCTCATTATGGTTTTGATTTGCATTTCTCTAATGATCAGTGATGTTGAACTTTTTTTTCGTATGTTTGTTGGCTGCATGTATGTATTCTTTTGAAAAGTGTCTGTTCGCTCCCTTTGCCCAATTATAATGGGGCTGACTGTTTTTCTCTTGTAAATTTCTTTACATTCGAAATGTTTTTATTATTAAGTTGAGCTGCTTCATTCTTAGCATGGTTTTTCACTTTAACGAGCATAAGGGTGGACATGGTGACATATGCTAGTAATCCCAGCTACTGGGGAGACTAATACAGGAGGATTGCTTGAGCCCAGGAGGTCAAGGCTATAATGTGCTATGATCATGACTGTGAACAACCAGTGTACTGCAGCCTGGGCAGAGCGACATAGTGAAACCACATCTCTAAAAAAAGAGAAAATGTAATTTAAATCTTTAAATATATATGTGTGTATATATGTATATATTTTGCATATATCAAATATGGTTTGTAGTTTCCATTCACAGCACATAGTAAAATGTCTAACCTCCTCCCTCCTCCCTATGTGTGTTTTTCTAAGTGTGTGTCTTTTTTACCTTAATTTTTCTCTTAGTGTCTCATAGTCTTCCTAGGTCTCCCTCTTTCTTCTGTCTTTCATACACACACACACACACACACACACACACACACATGCACGCATACACACATGTACCTTGAAAAATAGCTTTTCTTTTTCTTACAACTTCCCAAAGCTTTCATAAAATTAGCCTTCAGGCACTCTTACGTATCTCATCCACTCTTCTTCCTCTCTCCCCTTCTTGAAGCCATTTGTAACTTCCTTTATTACACTAGGAAGGGGAAGCAAATATTCATATTATTTTCTTGTTATATCCTTAGCATTACTAGACCTTTGTGGTTTCTATGGATGAGGGACATAATATTTATTGATTTATTCTAAACTTCAATCACTCATAATATACCCATTTATTCCTCCTTCTTCTGTGATATTGGGAGTGTATAGTTGTCATTGTGACAAACCCTTTGGTGTCAGTATCTAAAGTGGATGGGGAGAAAAGGAGGGCTTTGCCAATCATCGTCTCCAGTGCATTTCCCACTGTCAGCATCATTGTCTAATGCTGTTTGCATCCACACAGCCTAAGGGAACCGTTTAAGTGAGTGACTCCCTCCCTTCACTTCAGCCCATCACTTGAGCATTTGTCTCCCTTGAAAAAAGACAAGTGGTGCTTCTAAGACTTCAATAATTCTGAATATAATTGAGGACTAGATGTTCCTGTTTTATATCCTACAGGGCTGGCATCTCTAATGCTCAAAGTACAACAAAGTGCAGTGGTAGTCACTGAGTGTTCAGCCAGGCTGGGTCATCAAAATAAAAGGAGATTGGCTTCCCATTCCTATCAATGACCTCATCTCTACTAGATGTGTAACTGGAAAAACAATGCATTTGCTTAAACATCCAGAGTGAGCCACACTTGTTTAGTGTTGTGGGGAAATGATGGAGAAGCATCCTTGTTTATTAAGGGTCCAATTTTGACAGGCTGAGGCATATTTTTCCTCCCAAGTCTGCACATAGTCATGCATTAAATATTAATAAGCAATCTTCTCCCTATCAAGCTTTGGGGATATGTTCACCTCTTGGGGGGTGAACATGATAAATAAGATCCTTTCTCTCATGTAGCTTTCTCTCCATTCTTTTTTTTTTTTTTTTTTTAGGACAGGGACTAGCTTTGTCACCCAGGCTAGAGTGCAGTGGTGCAAACATGACTCACTGCAGCCTTGACCTCATGGACTCAAGTGATCCTCTTGCCTCAGCCTCCTGAGTAGCTGGGACCACACACCCACACCCACAACATCCAGCTAACTTTTTAAAAATTTTTTGAAGAGAAGAGGTTTTGCCATGTTGCCTCAGCCTCCTGAAGTGGTGGGATTACAGGTATGAGCCAATGCACCTGGCCACATTTTCTTTCCATTCTTACGGAAGGGAGTGGTCATAAAAACAGTTAATCAATTGAGAATATATTAGGTTGTTATAGGAACCATGAAAAAATAAAATAGTGTGTAAAGAAGGCTTGATGGCCAGGAAGCTTTTACAGGGAAGTGACATTTGAACTGAGACCAAATACTTAAAGGAGCCAGTTCTTTGAAGAGTTGATGGGAAAGCATTCCAAGTAGTGGGAATGACAAGGGGAAAGGACTTAAGATGTAACCTCAGGATGATTAAGGAGGAGCATGGTACAAGAGGATGTCAGACACATAGCCAGGAGAGAGACCATTTAGAGCTACGCTTATTTGGATTTTATTCTTTGGAAAGGAAAAGCCCATTGAAGCTTTAAAGCAAGGACCTAAGAGTTAACATAATTTTTTTAAGGTACCTTAAAAATTTTGCTGAATGAAGAATTCATTGAAGTGAGTCAGGAATGTATGATTTTGGACAATTGACACAATGCCTGAGGCATAGTTTCTTCATGTGGAAATTGGAGACAATGATCGTGTCTACCTTAGCAGATTATATAATGCATTATTTTCCTAGGGCTCCTGTAATAAAGTACCACAAACTGGGTAACTTAAGCAACAGAAATTTATTGCCTCACAGTTCTAGAGGTGAGAAGTCCAAGATCAAGTAGCTGGCAGGGCTAGGCTGCCTGAGAAGGTGCTAAGGAAGGAACTGTTCCAGTCCTCTTTCTCTGCTTCCAGTAGTTCCCTGGCTTGTGACAGCACAGTGTTAATTCTCATATGGCATCCTCCCCGTGTGCCTGTCTCTATGTCCAAATCTCCCTTTTATTTAAGGACATAGTCACAGTGGATTAGAATACCTCCATAACATGAAGATTGCATGAAATTATATACATAAATAATTCAACAACATAGCTTCCAAATAGAAAACACTCAGCCTATGTCATCTCATCATTATTTGTTTACACCTTTGTATTATTGGTATAGCTCTAGTCTTCTGAAAGGTCCAGTTACTCATCTTTGTGTTTTCCACTCCTTTATAGCTAAGTGTAAGGCGCTTTTGCAAAATCCAGTACTGCATATTTGAGAAATGCTTTTTATTCTTATACATACTGCATATACTGTCACACAATTCGATTTTGTAGGTCTAATGAAGTTGGTCTTTCTATGAGTTCCTATGTCTAAAAATAGTCACAATTGTGTACTCCAGTAAATTGTTAGAATGAAGGAAAATAGTTTGAGTGAAATTATCAATCTGGTTTTTCTGACTTCAGCTGTGTGTCATGTTTGGTTAGTCAAGAGAAACATCTAATGTGAGGCCCCTGGAGGATAGCTGATAAGTAAGCATACCAAGTAGAATGGCTACTGGAAAAAGTGTGCCAGCTAGAGAGAGAGAAAAGAGAGAGTTAATTTACCATTTGCTCAAGTAAGGAATGATCCACAAATTCAACAAAATCTAAGTAGGCTTAAAGGACATGTCATTGACAGATTTATCTTCTAGTTTCCCACTTTGTCTAACACTGCTTCAAAACAAAGCAATTTACTGAACCCAGTCGTCCCATTATTCTGGAGGTTGATAAGGTTAAAAATACCTGGAGTTTGGGGAGCAGCAATAGCACTGAAGTAGGATATTAGTAGTGATGTGTGTGTTTACAGCACCTATGAACACACAGAGACAGAAGCTTGAAGGCTGATGACCCTGAGTTAGGAGAAAAGATAAAACTTTTTATTAGATTTTTTTAATATCAAGAAGAAAATTATTTATCTCCACATTTCTTGAATATTATCTTCTTACAACTAGGTCAATGATTCTCACCCCAGTTATATATTAAAATCACCTGGAGATATATAAAAACTATCAATGTTCTACCCTCCTACAGATTAAATCATCATCACTGAGGGTGGCCCTCCAGCAACCAGGTTTAAGAACCACTTTAGACCAGAATTTTTCTCTGTGCCATGCAGTAATGACAATGATAGCTGTAGGATATGCAAATGGCAGGAAGACAACTGCAAATGGTTTCGCTTATCCCCAAAGAGCTGAACTATCTTAAGCCTGATGGCTACTTTAGAGTGACCAAATCCATGTAGATGCCAGAAGTTGTGTCATACACCTATTTCAAGGGACACATAGAATTTGCCTATACCTACCTCAGGGGTCACATCAGTTTACCATTCCCCTAAACAACAGCTTAGTAGTATAAACTGCCAAACTGCTGTCTGCCTAATATTTATTGTGGCTATACTTCTTCTTTTTTTCTTTTTTCTTTCTTTCTTTTTTTTTTTTACTTTTTGAGACGGTTCCACTTTGTTACCCACACTGGAGTACACTAGCGTGATCTCAGCTCACCGCAAACTCTGCCTCCCAGGCTCAAGCGATTCTCCTGCCTCAGCCTCCTGAGTAGCTGGGATTACAGGTGCACACCACTACCTCCCGGCAAATTTTTGTATTTTTAGTACAGGCAGGGTTTCACCATGTTGGCCAGGCTGGTCTTGAATTCCTGACCTTAAGTGATCCACCTGCCTCGGCCTCCTAAAGTGCTGGGATTACAGGAGTGAGCCACCCTGTCCGGCCCAGTTGTGGCTATACTTCTGAATTAATCATAACAGAATAGCTGTATTGATGGGTAGGTGATGCACAGGGATGGAATGAATTTTGGAGGAGAGTGATCTGCCTCTTCAGCATAGAAAATGAGGTTCAGTGAATTCAGTGTAATATAGATTTATTGTTTACTGCTAAATCTTTTACTGAAAAAATACTTGTTTTACCTCTAAATATTGTAAACATCATGCCTATAATAAAATAGGTTCTGAGAAGTTTTTATGTTTTTTAAAATAAATTAGCCAACTAATATAAACTATGAACAGACTTTCAATTACTATATGTTTGATTTTATAATCTCATTTTGTTGACACATAAATACTGAATGTGGTTCCCAAAAGTACTTATTTCTGTAATTCTGACATGTCATTGTTTTTCATCGTTAAAACATACCTTAGACTCTAAAGATAACAGTTCCCCAGAATAATCAAATCAGAGCTACTAAAGTGAGCAATAAGAACGATAAAAAATAAATTCAAGTATTCTTTGAATACATATGTATAATCAAAGAGATATACTTTATTTTGATGCCCAAAATGGAAATGTATTAAAAAATGTCTACATAAAATGATCAAAACATGAACCTTGAAGTATATTTCTTTAATATTGTGATTCTTTACACATGGCAGAAACTAATTTTAACTATTACATTCAGTGAGAAAAGAACTCCAAGACACAAAGGTAAAATGACCTACAGTCCCTAAGATAGAAAATAAGAAAGGCTCTGAATTAGGAAGAGGGTGCCACACCCATAATTAAATGTGAAACAGAAACTAGGACACAGATTTCTTTTTTCTATTGTTTTGTCCTTTAATATTATTATTATTCTTTAAGTTCTGGGATACATGTACAGAATGTGAAGGTTTGTTACATAGGTATACATGTGCCATGGTGGTTTGCTGCACCCATCAACCGGTCATCTACATTAGGTATTTCTTCTAATACTATTTCTCTCCTATTCCCCCACCCTACTACAGGCCCTGTGTGTGATGTTCCCCTCCCTGTGTCCACGTGTTCTCATTGTTCAACTCCCACTTGTGAGTGAGAACATATGGTGTTTGGTTTTCTGTTCCCGTGTTTGCTGAGAATGATGGTTTCCAGCTTCATCCATGTCCCTGCAAAGGATATGGACTCATCCTTTCTTATGGCTGCATAGTATTCCATGGTGTATATGTGCCACATTTTCTTTATCCAGTCTATCATTGATGGGCATTTGGGTTGGTTCCAAGTCTTCGCTATTGTGAACAGTGCTGCAATAAATATACGTGTGCATGTGTCTTTATAATAGAATGACTTATATTCCTTTGGATATATACCCAGTAATGGGTTCAAGTGATTTTCCTGCCTTAGCCCCCAGAGTAGCTGGGACTACAGGCGCCTGCCACCAGGCCCCACTAATATTTTGTATTTTTAGTAGAGACAGGGTTTTGCCATATTGGCCAAGCTGGTCATGAACTTCTGACCTCAAGTGATCCCCCCATCTCAGCCTCCCAATGTGCTTGGATTACAGGCATGAGCTGCCATGCCTGGCAGCACAATTGATTTTATTATGGTTTTTATTTCTAGGTTTTATTAAACATTAAAAAATACACATGATATATATCATATGTTATATATTTTATATTTTTCAAATAAATATATATTTTATCACTATCCCATGGTTTTTCAAAGAAATTTATCTTACAGCTAGTTAATAGATCAGAATGTAATTTAGCCTAATTAAATATAAAACAAATGTATTAGAAAAAAAGAATGAAACAAAACTGACAATTTATCATACTATCTAATCTATTATTTTTTATATGGTTTGGCCTCCAATATATCTCTAAGGTTTTGGAGTCACACTGAAAAGAAAAATCTAACTTACAAAATGTATTGTATTCATAAGAGAAACAAGAAAAATTATCCAATTATTTAAAAAAAATAAGATAAAATTAAAGGTAAAACAGATACATAGATGAGCCTAGGTGTAGTTATGTTTGTGTTTACATTCTGAATAGGCACCCTTTCGCTTCTGCATCACTTTTTAAAGTTTTACTGAGTAACTGCATTTTAATTTTAAGAATTAACTAACCATCAATTTTAATGTTTCCAATTTTGTATATATTATGTGATGAACAGTTTATAGCTTTTCTTTCTTTTTGACTTCTTCATAAGGATAAATTCCATGCTTACGGAAAGATTTGATTCTTGAAATGTATCATCAAATTACTATCTATAGAATTGTGACAATTATACTACTATAATTTGTTCATGAGTATAACAGCTTCCCCACAGCCTCACCATCTTAGAGTACTATTTCCTTTTTAAATAAAGTACTCTTGGAAATATAATTAATCAGTGATATGGTATTACATTAAAAAATGACCAAAATACACACCAAATTGACTGTACCAGTTTATGTTCCTGGCTGCAAGTATATGCCATTGGGCATAGCTACTGAAGCCTTCTTTTGATTTATTTTATAGTAGATGGTCTAGTCATGTTTTTAACTTATAGACATTCTTAAGCTGTTCTTAGAAACTAAACTGTCAAAATTATTTTTATAATATTTTTCTTGATATTCTCCTATGATGCTTAAAAGTTTTCTCAGTCTGTATTCGTGTCTCCTTTTCATTGATAATACTTTCCTTATTTTTCCCTTCTTTTTTTAAAAAAATTCTTGTCTATTCAATTAATTCTTTGGAAAAACCAATGCTTTTTATTTTGTTAGTGAATTCACTATCTTCATTATACTCTTTCTTTCTCTTCTTTTCTTTCTTTTTTTTTTTTTAGCTTCTTGTGCTACAAGTTAGCTCACATTTTTAGTTTTTTTGTTTTCACCCAAATACATTCAGGACTATACATTTTATTTTGAGCACCACTTTGGAGATTTCCTGAGGTTTGGAAAATAATGGTATCATTTCCATTCAGTTCTAAGTAGTTTGCAGTTCTCTTTTATTTAACATCTAATATATAAAAATTTCAGATACTTAGATTTTTGACTTGTTGTTTTCTAATTTTATTGTATTGTGATCAGTGATTAGTGACTTTTATGATATGATTTAAACATATTTTTCTTTTATTTTCATTTTTTATTTTTATAGAGAGAGGGTATCACTGTGTTGACCAGGCTGGTCACCAATTTCTAGCCTCATGCAATCCTCCCACCTCGGCCTCCCAAAGCTCTAGGATGACAGGCATGAGCCATCATGCCAGGCCAACATTTTTTTTCTTGTGAATGCCTTTGTGATTTACTAGATGGTCAGGTTTTATAAATATTCCTTCAATGTTTGATTAGAAGATTTATTCTTTATTTGAGTCAAAGCAATTAAGTTTATTAATTATATCATTCATAACCTCGATACATTTCTTATATTTTAGGTATTTGGTCTATTAATTTCTTAGAGTTATATCAAAGTATCAAATATGATTTATAATTTCTTGGCTGTTTCTTGAAATTATGTCACTTTTTCTTTATTTTAAGGCTATTCTACAAGGTACATAAAGACTCCCAATTGTTATATCATTTGACTTTTTTTTTGTCCATTTGAAAACTTTCTCTTTTTTATTTTAAAAATTCAACAACTATTATATTTTGTCTGATATTACCTTTTCCATTGTTTTTGTTCTTTTCAACATTACTGTGCCACTTGATTTTAGGTGGATCTGTTGGAAAGCATAAGTTGGATCTTGTTATCTCTGATATTCTCCATCTTTTAAATTGGTAAGTTTATCCCATTTTCATGCACGGTGTTGTTGAAGAATTTGGACCTATTCTTACCATATTACTTTTTTCTTTTCTACTTCTTTTTGTTTGTTCATTGATTTTTTTTTTTTTTTTCATCTTTCTCGCCTTTTCATTGATCATTGTATTTTGTCCTTCTCTGGTTTGGCAGTTATAATTTCTGTTATTTTAGGGGCAATTCTTTATTTTTTGTTTCTGTTGCTTATTTTTTAAACTTCATATATTGAAATAATTATAGACTTGTGGAAGCTGCAATACGAGAAGGGAGATATATGTATCTATCATCCAGCTTTCCTTGATGGCAACATTTACATAACTACACCACATTATCAAAAACCCTCAAATTGGTATCGTTATATAGAATTAGATAGGCTACAGATTTCACCAGTTTTGGCATGGCTCATTTACATTTGTGTATGTGTATAGTTCTATAACATTCATGGCTGGGTGTGGGGACTCACACCTGTAATCCCACCACTTTGGGAGGCTGAGTAAGAGGATAACCTGAGGTCAGGAGTTTGAGATTGTGATGGTTAATACCAACTGTCAACTTGATTGGATTTAGGGATACAAAGTATTAATCCTGGGTGTGTCTGTGTGTGGGCATTGCCAAAAGAGACTAACATTTGAGTTAGTGGGCTGGGGAAGGCAAATCCACCCTTAATCTGGTGGGCACAACCTAATCAGCTTCCAGTGAATATAAAGCAGGCAGAAAAACATGAAAGAGAGAGATGGGCCTACTAGCCTCCCAGCCTACATCTTTCTGGCATGCTGGATGCTTCCTACCCTTGACCATTGGCCTCCAAGTTCTTCAGTTTTGTGATTTGGACTGGCTCTCCTTGCTCCTCAGCTTGCAGAGAGTCTATTGTAGGACCTTGTAATTGTATAAGTTAATACTTAATAAACTCCCCTTTATAGATATATATGAAGTTAATACTTAATGAAATTCATCTATATGGGAGTTTATTAAGTATTAACTATACATGTATACACATATATATACACACTATATGCATATGTGTATATATAGTTAATACTTAATAAACTCCCATATATAATATATATATAAACTCTCCTTTATATATATATAAAGTTAACACTTAGTAAACTCCCATATATAATTATTAACCTTATATATATAGGTACATATATATAGGAATTTATTAAATATTAACTTTATATATATATATAAAGGGGAGTTTATATATATGTAATATCCTATATATATAGGATATATATATATATATATCCTATTAGTTCTGTCCCTCTAAGAGAAACCTGACTAATACAGAGACCAACCTGGCCAACATAGAGAAACCCTATCTCTACTAAAAATACAAAAATTAGCCAGGCATGGTGGCACACACCTGTAACCCCAGCTACTCAGAGCCGAGATCACACCACTGCACTCTAGCCTGGGCAACAGAACGACTCTCTCAAAAAAATATTCATAACAAATATAGACTTGTATGATCAACACTGCGGTCAAGATACAGAACTGCTCTGTCCACAAAGGAATTCATTCATACTACCTCTTTTCAGTAGCACCACCTTCCATGCCTTCCAAGACAACTACTAATCTGATTTCTATCTCTATAGTAATGTTACTACAAAAATGTTATATAGATAGAATCATGCACTATGCAAACTTTTGAGATTGCTTTTTTTCCCCTTGGCATCTAAACTTTGTGTATTCTGTAATTCGTTTCATTTTAATGCTGAGTAATATTTCATTATATGGATGTGTCAGATTTTCTTTATCTATTTATTCCTTGAAAGACATTTGGGTTGTTTCCAGTTTCAGGCTATACAAATAAAGCAGTTATAAACATTTGTGTATACATTTTCACGTGAATGTAAGTTTCATTTCTCTAGAATCAATGTCCACGTGTATGCTTAACATTTTAACACAAAATTAAATAAATACAGGAAGATACAGATACATACACAAAGCTTAGCTTCAATCAATATTTTTCCCCCAAACAAACCAATAAACCGACTATACTAAACAGACTGTATCTTTGCTGTAATCCACTGCTACCCTCCTACTGTCTGTTATTTTAGTTCTGACTTGTTATTAAAAGCATTTTAAAATCATTACTTATTTAAATGTTACAATAGATTTTATTAATTCATTTAGCTTACTTTATTTTACAGCTTATATCCTTCTGAAGTTTTTCTTCTCAGTGGAATATAGTTTTACTTCAAAAAGGTTGAGTAGTCCACTTTCTAAGTCCTCAAATGTCTGAAAATGCCTTCACTGAGCTCTTCTCTTTTGAGTGGAAGTTGAACTATTTCAAGATTTCTCAATTTAAATTCTTCTCCCACAGTATTTTCAAGACATTTTTACAATCATTTTTGAATTTCATTTTGCAAATCATAAGATTGAAGTATTGTATTTCCTTGATTTGGGGGTACTCTATCATTTCTATTTGAATGTTTTCCGTTGTTTCTTCTTGTCTATTACTTTCAAGTTTCATTTTTAATTCATTGTTATACCACTGTTGTTTTAATCCTTCTCATGATACACTGGACTTTTTCAGCTGGAGAATTTGGCTGTCCTCTCTTCACCCACTCCTGGCTTCGGAAAATTCTCAGGCTTTATTTCTTCAAATATAGATTAATTCACATTATCACTGATATTATCTCTTTTGTCCACCCTAGGACTGCTAAGAAATAGATCTTAGAACTTCCGAATCTATATTCCTCATCACTCTCCACTGCCACTTGTTGAGTTTGTCTGATAATAATTACATTTTTATTTATAATCATGTTTATTACTGTTAGATTTTTGTTATATTACCATTTACACATATTTCAGATTGATGATATTTTCCTCCTATCTCTGAGGATATTAACTTGTTAAAGTAAATAATTGATTGATTGATTCATCTTACCATGTCTAAGGGTTTTACTATGTAAAATTCATTGATTCTTTTTGATGGTATTAGTCTTTCTCAGCTTTTGGCTTCCCAATTGGCTTTGTTTTGAGGTTGAACTCCATGGGCTGTGGCTGCTTTTTGTTACTGATGAGGGTGCTGAGCATGACACACAGCTGTGGGGAGGGAGGAGCCTTTAGAAAGAGGCTATATTGGGAAGCAGCTTCCAGGGCTTCCTGCTTTGGTTGAAGCTTTCTGTGTGTCTTCTCCCATTCCCTGGGATTACCTCAAGTGATTTCTTCTTTCCGTTTTGTTTTGTTTTGTTTTTTGGTGGTGGAGAGAGACATATAGTTACACATTTTTAAAAATATCTGTTCTACTTATTCTATAGATTTGATGCAGGAGGGGAAGATTTGAGCATATGCCTCATTTTTTAAATAAACCAAATATTTAGATATATTCACAGTAACACTGGCTTAAGCCATACTTGGTAATATACTAAACTCTCCTTTTAATTGTATGGCTTAAGTTATAGAAGCTAATCATCTGTTTTTAGGATTTTTTTAATACTCATATGTAGGCAGATTTTTAAAAATTCTAATGCATTTTAGTTTAGTAATATTATTTCTGAAAGTAATTTGAGAGTTTTTCTCCCTTAGCCTTTATTTTGTGATGATTTATCTAAGACGAAAGTTATTAATTTCTTAATCAAATAAAAATAAATTTTAAAATCTATTGGTGCTATGTGCTCTTTTTGTATACAGTTACTTAATTATTTTTTGCACTTTTCACTTAATCTTTCTTAAATTTGAATTGTCAGTTATCCTTTTTGTTTCTGGTTTTATTTCCACCCATTGAGATTTTAGTTATTAGCATGCAGCTATGATGTGATGTGTTCTCTGTGTTGGGAATTCTGATGGAAGGGTTAATAAGGCAATGAAGAAATAGTTCCCCTTAAGCCAGGCCTTGAATTTTCAAAATCACTGTGAATTATAAAGGAGGCAGCAATAAAAAGTTTTGTTTTATCAATACACAAAGTAATTTGCCTTTACCATCATCCTGGTACCTAGAGTGCAAAACCGCATTCGTTTACATACTTTGTAAAAACAAAATTTTAAAGTATTAAAGGGATCATTGTTTCCATGTGAATTTCTGTTTAGCCTGAGGCTAAAATTTGGCATCTGTGGGGCTCTACAGGATTTGACTAGAAGTGCCAAAGAAGAAAAGCTGCCATGGCAAACATTGTATTTCATTATACACAAGCATTGTCAAATGTTCTCAACCTCATGGCTCACACTATATCTTTTTCTTACTTACCATCTCGTGAAATAAAATAAAACATTGTGACTTTGAATCTGCTCAGTATAATCATATGTTCTATGTATAAAATGGTAAGTTTTTGGTTTTCATTTGGGTCAGGCAGTATTGAAAATGCCTTTGAACAACAGAAAACGTGACTTTTAATGCCATGTTAAGGAAAGAGCAAATTCAAAGAGGTTTTGTTTGGGAAATATATTTCAGAAATGAATAACTCAGAGGAAAGAAGAACATAAGGCTTATACTAAATATTTAATTTTACATAATGGCTAGCACGTTGGTGATGATTATGTATGTTAAATCATTATGCTAATAATAATTGTTCATAGAAATATGTTTCTTGATCATTGTTGTGAGTCTATTAAATGTCAGGAAGAAAGGACATTACTCAAGTATTTTCAATACTGCCTGACCCAAATGAAAACCAAAACCAAAATCAAAAACCAAAAAGAGGTAGGGAGTAATTTAGTCCAATTTGAAAAGTAGTAACAAGAGCATACATTCAGATATTTCTCGTTGATTGATTTGAAGGGTTTGATGGATTCTTCCTCTTCTTGATTTCCATTTTCCATTATATTTTTCTCCTTTTCTTGTTCTAGGCAATGTTGTTAAAATATCTTATCATCTTATTTTTATAGCTTCTAGTAATTTAAGAAAATTTAAATTGCTTTAGTTGTAACAGATCCAAATTCAAACTTATCATGTTTTATGAGATTTATGATCAATTATCAATTATTTATTTAATCAACCTGGGATGAGAAATAATTTCCCAAAATATAATTAAAATGCCACATCATTTATTAGTATAATATATGTGATGTTAACTTTATTAATTAAGAAATCTTGAAGTGGAAAATTAAAAGAGTTTTAATTTTCCCCTAGTTCTATCTCCCAGTTTACACAATAAGATCAAAATAGTACTGAAAGTATTTGGCCTATACCATGCAATTTCAAGGTTTATATTTCACAGTGTCCACATTCAGAGCATCTTCTATACTGGCTTTGTGGGGGAATATTCTAAAATCTGGCAACAAATGAAAATCCTTGAGATGTTACAGTTAATTTGAATATTTACACTGAAAAATTGTTGCCTTCTATTTTCTTTGACCATCTCTCCTGCCTCTTTGTTTTAATGCTATATTCTCTCCATTGACATTCTGAAACATAATAACTTTAACCATGCACATAACTCACCCCAAATCTATCTTGGATCTGCTGTGTTTCTGGAGCTCCAATCAGTGCTACATGTCATCACCTAAGTTTTCCACCTCTTCCTCTAATTTAGCATGACACAAACTGAACTGATTGTCTTCTCTAGACCTGCTACTTATCTGTGATCCTGGGCAGATAACTTCAACTACCTCAGTTTCACCATCTATCATGAGGGTAAATAGGATAAAACCAGTAATATGCATAGAAATGTGTATGGAGATGCTCAGTAATTGTTTGCTCTTCCAACTCTTCTGTCCCTGAATTCCTCTCTCAAAGTTTTCTATTTGTATTTTCCATTTCTGTCAATGGAAGCTCTATCTAATCATCAAATAATCATTTTTCAGTTTGTTCTTTTCCTTGCTTCCCACATCAAATGTATGAACTCTCATAAGGCTTTTTTATTATTTTTTTTTTAAATCCTAACCGTCTGTATTCTAGGTCAGAATCTAATTGCATGGGTCATTTTTTTTAGCTGGTTTTTACTGTTCTCCCTGACCCCTGGCACTTTCCTTCTTAATTCATTCTTATACATTGGTAGGAAAAACTTCTTGAAATATAGTCCTGTTGTGTTCTTCCTCTACTAATAAATTTTCCAGGGATTCCTCAATATCTACAAAATAAAATTCAACTTACAATGTTTTAGATTTAGGACCCTTACTAATGGGGTATCTAGGCATCTCTCTTTTTCTTTCTTGCCTACTCTTTGGAAACCTCCCCTGCTACCCACATTAAGCTGCTTTGATTTCACATATACATCACATATTTTCATTTCTCAGTATTTATTTATGCTCCTCTCTGCCTCAGGGCCTCAGAATGTCTTTTTCATTCCCATACATCAAAAATCAAACCTATATTTTAAAGGTACAGCTCAGAGCCTTCCTTTCTTCTAGTGACTTCAAGTCACTTCAAGTGATCCAATCATTTCTCCACCCAACTTCACACTTCACTTGTATGTTTCACTACCTTCTGCCTTAATTACGTGTCTTCTTCCTCTATTAATCTTTAAGAGCCTTGATGGCAGAATCTGTATCTTCTTCATCTTGGTATCTACCCTGGGATTGTAAATAAATATTTTCATTTAGAACTTTATAACTATTTGTTAAATAAATAAATAGATATGAATGAAATGCCAGCAACACTTGGGGAAAAGTTTTGGTAAACAGAAATTTTAGCAACACTTGGTAAATATAAAGCATCTCTTTAGAGGTTCATGTTTGGTTTATTTACATATTCCAGTGAATGAATTATGAAATTTAAAATTTCCTAGCCCTTATATGAAACAGTATAGTTTTTTTGATCTTTTCTGTCTGAATCCTTCTGATTATATGACGAAATAAATATAAAGAACTGAGAAATAATTAAGGATGAGATGTTGCCACTAATATTTTCCTTTTTTTTTTTACAATTGTTTTCCTAATTTTACATGGTCAGTGCTAAACATTGAACAACTTATCCCTAGAACACAATGGAGAATATATTACTGAACTTCTTTAAAACATTATTCGTTTATTCTCATTCTGTTTACATTCCTGTGAATATACAAAAGAATTCTTGTGGATATGAAAATTTAGGTTGAGTTGCAGAAACTGCTTGAGAATATGTCAAAACCTTTGACAACACGGAGGAAAACTGTGAGAGGTACAAAAGTAAATTTCTAAGAGAATCATAATAATCCTTTTTTCTCCAAGAATCACTGTCACCATCACCATGATAATAATCTTGTAGCCCTTACTAGGCAGATATCTAAAAGGCTTTAACAATGGGACATTTACTCTCACAATGCACCTTGGGATTGGTGCATATATTTTGATTTTTTAATTAAATTCAGCTGCTAAGAGACTTACCCAAAGTCACAAATTAATAACAGAGTTACAGAAATAACTCATGAAACCACATAACTAGCTTGAGAATATTGGTCACTAAACTTTATTGTTGTGTCAGTGTTTAATTAAAAAGTTGCATGTTGCAATTTGATGCATGAAGCAGTACTTCAGGTATAGTATAGGTCCTAATTTTCTCTAGGTCCTGACTTGTGTGTGGTTGTAAGAAAATAACTTCAATTTTATAATCTTTAAGAATGTGATATTATTCCCCAATGGCTTCCCATGTTTACTAAGTGTGGAGTATTATGAGACAGTGTGGTAGATCGTATTTTCCAATGTGGCTGTAAAAACATCTCACATTCCAAGCTCTTAAACAATGCAACTTGACCAATTCCTCATCAAAAAGGGAAGCCTAATTCTGCTCCCCTGAAATTTGGACTGGCAGATGATAGATACAAATATCTCCTTTCCCACACTAGATGGAATGTTCTAGGGTGAAATTTATCTGGCTATGCAGAAGACAGTTGTATAAGATCTCAGTTACCTTTAGCCATGACCATTTTGAAAAAACAGCGACATAATATCTCTGCTGCCCTATTTCATTCCCCTTGTCCTTCATTCCTATTGCCTGGCATTACATTTCTTTATATAATAGCATATGTCTCTGTTCTGCTTTCTGGGAAATCCATTATAATATACACAGGAAAGAGAAATTTCTTGATTTTAGGCCTCTTGACAAAACCACAAACACTTATCATTGTATACTGGGAAGGGAAGGTGAACTATTGTCAAAAAAATTAAAATATTAATCAATCTAGGGTGTGAACTCAGGACAACGATGTGTGCTGAGTGATCACTGGGCCAAAGTAGCAAAACAGCAATGATGTTGCAGCGAAGAAAGAGCTTAATTATTGCAGGGTAGCTGAGTGGAAGGACTGGAGGTATTTCTCAAATCCACTTCCTCAAGAGTTCTGAGGCTAGGGTTTTTAAAAATAATCTCAGGGTCCTAGGAAATTGATACTGCTGATTGGTTGGGGATGAAATTATAGGACTGTCCAAATGGTCTTCGAAGGCTGAGTCAGTTTCTGGGTGAGGGGGTCACAGGGTGAGTTGAGTCAGTTCCTTGGTACGATTCATGGGTCTCAGTGATGTCAGATGGTTGCCTTAATGCAAAAGTCTAAAAAAAATCTCTGAAAGACCAATCTTAGGTTTTACGATAGTGATCTCATCTATAGGAGTAATTGGGAAAAAGTCCCCAATCTTGTGACCTCTGGCTACATGACTCCTGAGCAGTAAGCAAGCTAGGGAAGAATGGCTAGTTATTGCCTAAATATCATAGACCTTAGCAGAATCCAGCCCTCTCTCATAATTCTAACCCTGTGGCTTTTTATTAGTTTTACAATGGTGGTTTCAGTCCCTGAACAAGGAATGGAGGTAGTTTCCCCCAACAAAGAATGGCATGATAGCTACTATCATCCTTGCTTTAAGTTTAAACTGTAAACTGAATTTTTCCCATAGTCAGTTTGGCCCATGCCCAGGAATGAGCCAGGGCAGTTAGCTTGTGAGGTTAGAAGCAAGATGGAGTCAGTTATGTCTGAATTTTCTCACTGTTACAATTTTTGCAAAGGCAGTTTCAGTTGGTGGGACCTAAGATAAGAATGCCTGAGGACCACTTATTTTCAAAGGACTTAAGGGACAAGCAGGGGAAGAAGAGACAGCTTTTATGGTAAAGGAGTAGTTAGAACAATGGGAGACAGCCAGGTGGGAGTAACAATCTGGGAGCAGAGGTCCAATGATGCAGACATAAAGCAAGATGAGGAATGAGGAGTCTCCATTGGAATTGGTCCTGGAAACTTATCCAGACACCAATATACATTGCAGAAAGCAATCTCTAAAAGATGGCTAAGGTTATTTCAAAGTAAAGTCAAATAAAACATAGTCAAGCTACTCCCACATGCTGGTACTTTGTGATCACCTCTGATGGATTGTTTGTTACTAATAGGCTTATAGAAAAATTCTGGAATTTGTGAACTGAAAGTGAAGAGGCTTATTGACAAAACAAGAGTAAAGGAACATTCCAGTCTCATGGCTCGTTAGAACTGGAATCCAGGTCTCCTGGTTCTTATTTACATGTCCCTTGAGGTCATACAGATCTTGAGAGGAACAAGTCTATTTCATTTGTCCTGTAAGTTAAGTTTATGTCAATGCTTAGCACCTAGAAAATGTGTAATGACTGTTTATTGAATTATTAAATAGCAGTGACCACACTGTGAATGTTTAAAGCAAGATGCTCTCTTGCTCTACTTAAGCATGTACTTATCAATGCAAGAAATAGAAGAACATATTTTCTATAAAATGATCATAGTATTAAATTAAGAATGGTTTCTTGCTGTCAGAAAGATTTTCATAAATATAAAATCAACACTATGTTCTGTAAAATTGTGAGGAAGTCAAAGAAATGAAAAGAAAAATATGACATGTACATACACTTTTTTAAAAATTATTTTGTGAGTATTCAAGTTTTTGAGAGATGATCGTTTAGCATCAATGCTTACTTAAGGTGTCATGGTTTCATTACTGGAAATGTTGATGGGTCCATCATTTAGGTGGGTAAGCAAAGTTGCTAACTATGAGACATTTTCAAATTTTGTCAAAACACTTGTGCTCAAAGTATGTTTGAATTACTCACACTGTAGTGCGCCCTGACAAAGCAGTCTGAATACTGTATAATCCAGCAGGAAAATCAAAGTTGTCAAGGACTATCTGATTATAATCATGTCAAACCACATGATTAGGAAGATCTCTAGGGATACTAAAGTTTTAAAAAAGTTATCAAATACTAAAAGTCTCTTAATAAAAATAATCTATAGGTAAATTATTTAAAAATTTTTAAACTACAACAAGTGTCTGCCATAGAGGTAGGAACTATCAAATAAGTAAACTTAGACCTTTGTCCAACCATAATGGATGCTCGAGAGTTCTTGTAAAGTGAATATACTATACTTTGATCATGACACATCCAATTTGTCCCTCACTCAGAGATTATTCACTTTTCTTTGATATACAATTTAAATAGGACCGAAGTTCACCAATTATGAAGGATGCAGGAAAGATTTAGTTTATATATATATATGAATGAATGAAGTGATTAAATAATAGATGAAATGTAACCCATGAAGAAGCTGAGAAGAAAGAAATACCCCTATAATCAACAACTATATAACCTGAAAAACAATGGTGGTCCATAGGCCTTCACTATACAGGTGAAAAGCCCAAAGGAACTGTGAACCTTGAGATCCTAACTCTAGTAAAACAGAATATAAGGTTTCCTTATCAGGGTCTCCAATTATCCAAACCAAGTCAAGTACATTATTTCTATTCATAAGAAATTATAGAAATACATAAGACATCTTAAAAATAGTTTCATCCAAAATGACTTGATTAAAAAGAGTTTTAATATTCATAGAAAATCTGTTTAACAAGAAAAATAAGTAGCAAAATTGACAAGAATTTGATTAATTAGGATTTGTTTCATATATTTATAAATACATATTGTTCATTAAACATAATTTCTTCTATTGTAGGAAACTCGGTAACTCTTTTCTGGATTCAATGTTAATATAGCTACATAAAAATATCCTAACCATATTTTGTTAAAAACATAAAATGGAATAATGGATTTTTTATCTCTTACTTTTTAGATAGTATTTAGCTTAAAATCTACCCTCCAAGGAAGGTTAAAGGCATAAATAAATATAAATTTACTACATTAGTGATTAAAATGTAAGGCCATCAAGGGATGTACAGTTATGGAGGACTCAGTTCTTTCCTTGTAAAGTCATGCAAATTGAATTTTGCAGAGTAGTTTGTATGCAAAATCTGGAAAATGTCAGTATGAATAAGCCTGGTCAATTGTTGATTCAACTTTCTAATGGATTTACTATTGTTTTTTCTCTGTAGACTCTCTTTGTCTATTCTAATATTTACTTCACTGCTGGAGTAGAGAGGAATGGGTTCCCAAGTGCCCAGGTTTTCTGAGTTTGCTTTTGAACTAAATTGACAGTTATGCACTCAGTGGAAATAACTTTCAAGAAAAGGTTATGAAAGCGCTAGTCTAAAAATTGGGAAATTACCAGTGGTTACATAATTTAAAATAAATTTATTCTATATGAATTTCTACTTAAAGCTTATAATGGAGTATTTCCTGTTAGTGGTTTTCCAGAATCATTGAATTATATTAGCTTAATTGTTTTTAATTTTAAAGTAGAAATAACAGCTTCCCATGTATAGATAAATCAATAATTTTAAAATGTCTTGAATATTCATTAAAATATGTCACATGAATCAATTGTTCATTAATTTTTTTTTCAAAAATTTCTAGCGTTTTGTTAATACAGATATTAGGTTGTATCCAGTCTTTTTAAGAATGCATATTCTTAAATTAATTTCCTCATTTTAATGCTGATAAAAACTTCATGCCTGAAATTTATGTTTTCATGTCATAGTTTGTCAACTTTAAAACCTCTCTCTAGGTCAAACACAAAGCACTAAGCTGCATTTTGGAGGGATAGTTTAAGTAGAGAAAGAAGCACTTTCTGAGCAGCATTGATATTAAAACAGAAAATGAATTCAAAAGAATAAAAAGCAATATTAAAGTGTTTTGCAATTAATAAAGATAATTATTTTGTAAAATTTTATTTCCAACATGTTCATATTTCTGTCTGTGTGTGTGCATATGTGCATGTACTAAGTCATAATATAAAATGTATTTCTTACTGTGGGTTGTGGTCCAAGTGTTTGAATGTTCCTGGTCTTTAGAAATGCCTACAGATAATAGATAAGTAGAGAAAGGATAGTGTTAGCAGAGAGAAAGAAGCAGCAGCATAGAGCAATGCCAAACAAACAAGAAAAGCATGATACACAGAATGGGCAAAAATATCAAATAAAATAGCAGTAAGTGCTTCATGTTTAACTGAGATCTTAGACAAAGCCATCAGGCTTGACAGAAAAAAGGTTTCTGGTGTTAGTGAACCATGCAATTTTACTTGGGGGTTGTATGTAATAGCCAGATTTTTTAAAGAATTGGGGCTGATAGGGAAATAAAATTATGTCATCAGGTGTAAATGATTTATTCAAAGATTTCCAAATATAACAAAGAAAATGAATAATAATACTTAAAGACATGGCATGGTCATGGAAAAGTGTGCAAAATGGTAGAAAGTTGAGTTTATTTGAAAGAGGTGGTTGGATTTGAAAATCTGAAGAACCAAATGATAGATATAAACGTGGAGTAGAGTCCTGTATTGCTGAAAGCAAAGGTGGATTTTACTGTTGTGCAGTTACAAGAGATAGACAATGACCAGAGAAGTGGAAGAAGGCTCAAATTGGAGGAAGCATTGTTAGGAATATATAAAATTCACAGTTTTTAGGGGTCAGAGAGAAATTACAGTTTTTACATTTCAAAGCTGCTATTTGAAAGGTGTTCCAAATAGAGCATATTAATCATTTGGGTTATATATAATCAGTCTTCATTATTCTCAAATTCTTTATTTGTGAATTTGACTACTTGCTAAATTTGTTTGTAACCACAAAATCAATATCCTTGGGACTTGTGTGGTCATTTGCAGACATGTACAGTGTGACAAAAACTTTGAGATATTCGATGCACATGTTCCCAGCTTAGGTTAAACAAGACAATGCTTTGCCCTCTTATTTCAGATCTCTTGCTGTGAACAAGCATGTTTTTGGCAGTCTATTTAGTGGCATGTTTTTTTCCCATTTTAGTGCTTTTTGTTGGTGATTTCACTGTTTAAAATGGCCCCATCGTAGTGCCAAAGTGCTGTCTAGTTTTCCTAAGCACAAGAAGGCTGCTATGTGTCTTACAGAAAAAATACGTGTGTTGGACAAGCATGAGTCCTGTTGGCTATGAGTTCAGTGTTAATCAGTCAGCAGCATATTTTAAATAAGGTGTGTTTCAAGAAAAACATGAATAAAACAAGGTTATATATTGATTTATTAATGGAAATGTTTCAACCAGCTGCTGTGGAAACCTAACCCAGTATTTCCCTTTGAAGCAATGGTTCAATATTTGCTAATTTAGTGTTCACAGTGGCTTTATAGAGCATAAACTAGTGGGATTGACAAAATTTGTGTCTTTTATTGGTCATTGTGATTTGTGAAGTGTGATTAAAATAAGCTTGGTACTAAAAAATTAGAATCCTTAGGACATCAGGAAGATGCTATTCTTGAGAGTATTGCTTCCTACATATCAGGAGACAATACATACATTAAAAATAGCACGCAAACACCTAAGCAATGCAGCCTCTCCTTGTGTAAAAGGCAAGGATGTGAACTAGGGGAAAGGAGGCCAAAAGAACTTGCATGGTTTTTATTATTTTTTATTTCAATAGCTTTTAGGGTACAAGTGGTTTTTTGCTACATAGATGAATTATTTAGTGGTGAATTCTGAGATTGTAGTGCACCCACCACCCGAGTAGAATACATTGTACCTAATGTGTAGTAGTTTTTTATCACCAGGGCCCCTCCCACTCTTCCCCTTCTGAGTCTCTAAAGTCCGCTGTATCACTCTGTATGCCTCTGCATACTCACAGCTTAGCTCCCACTTATAAGTGAGCATATAGTCTTTGGTTTTCCACTCCTGTGTTACTTCACTTAGAATAATGGTCTCCAGCTCCATCCAAGTTGCTGCCATGCCAGTTTCTGCATATAACCAGTCTCTTCACTAATAGTTCCCGTATTTTTTGGAGAAAGAAGAGTAGAAGAGAAATTAAACTAGAACTTAAGGAGTAAACGACAACTTTAACTTTATCTGAGAAGGTTCTGAATCCTCAGCACTTACAGAAAGGGAAAAACAACAGGACTAAATTTCAGTTTGGGTTCAATAATTTTTTGAAATATATTTATTTTTATAATGGATCTAATACTTTAGATCTAATACGAAGAAAACATTTAATATTCTAAAGAATAAGTAGATAATTTTGTATATTTTTGTTATTTAGCACCATTTAGAATTTGAAATTTGAGATACAGGGAAATGGGGACTATTCCCATAGTCTTTATGTGTAACTACAGAAACTAAGCTGGATAAAATCAAGAATGTTTTCTTGAAAAGTTTGTAATTACATATGAGAAGTGAATGATTTGGTAGAAAGAAAGAAAGGCCTGGGGAAACGTTTAGAGAACACCCTTCTTTAACGCATGTGAGGAGAAAGAGACGTAAAGGAAGGGAAATTGGAACTAAATTGTAGCAGGTAAAACAAAAAAAGGGTGACAAAAGTATGGATGTCTTAGCCTGATTGAAGCTGTAATAAAACTTATTTGGGTATGAAATCACTTTTTTTCTTTTCATCAGGCCCCAACAAAGACTATCAGAATCTGTGTAAATCAATAGCACCGCTGAATAGAAATTCAGTTGCTGAAGTAAATATGGATTCTGGTAAGGGTAGTTTAACTGAAACCCTTTTTCATCTTATCTGCTGAGACTGAAAATCTTTTTAAAAGTTTTATATCTGCCTTTGATTTAAGATCTTAAGATGCCTCAAAATCACATCATTTTCATTGTACATTTCTGTGGATTTAAGAGATTAAGGCGAATTAGTTCTGATAACAGGGCATAGCTTGAAAAAGCTTGAAAAAGGATCCCATGTCAATCCATTATAAGATTTCATCACATGTATCTTTTACTGTTTCCTTTAGAAATGCATTGCAGTAATGCATTTTATAAAGAAAAAAGGGAACAAGTAGGCTGAAACCCTGTATTGGTTATTTATTCTATCATAGGAGTTTCAATAAATTAATTTCACTGAATAAAACAAGGTCTTATATTAAAGGTTATATGGTTGTTTTTATGGCCATGTCTTATTTAAAAAATGTTTAAATTTTCTGGCAAAATAAATCATAGAAAAGATAAGTAGGCATTGCATTGTATCTTTCCAGCCATGACCATAAGTAGTTATTATATAGCAATTATTCAGCATATCATACATAAGTCTATAAGCTTTTTTGAAAGAGTTTTCTGAAGATTGTCAAATTAAATATTTTTCAATTGTTTACCTAGATATTAATAACTGTAGCTTGTTAATTAATCGTTCTATTGCATCCAGAAGGTAATTATCCTTCATAGTAATTTTAGATAGGTAGCAATTCCATTGTGACTTTCCCAGAGGTTCTCTGTTTCATCTTAATTCAAAATGTCAAAACAGACCTCAATTGATAGAGACAATTCAGAAGTAAATGATAGATAAACATAAATTCTTATTTAAAAATGCTTCAGAAATAATTTGCTATTTGATGTGAACTTTAATTGATAATACTCATGTGGCATCTGAATTGTAAGAAAAACTTGGTTTTCTTGTAAATTGAAATATTTTTAAATGACCTTATAGAAATAGATTTCATGTTACCATTTTCATTCTTGGTAGTGATGGTGATATTGGTATATCCTTTAAATTTTGCCAAAATATTTACATGATTAAATTTCCAAACGTGAGAGAGACCTTCATTTTTTAACAGTTTGCACTGACCATAAAAGTAATAACTCATTGATCATCCTTCTTGCCTGGGCTAGTTGCAGAGAAAATGGGCCATCTTGGAGGACAGGACCTACAGTTTGGAACCTAGTGGGAAGACAGCCTACTCAAGCCATGGTTTTAAAGGCATGGACATCATCGGCAGCCACCAGTCCTGTCCCGTGGTTGGCCTAGAGTAGTTCAGTCCAGGATAATGGTATGTCATGAGAGGTAAACAGACCAAGGCTCTGAGAGGTGTAACAGGGGAGATGAATAGAAAAGTCAAGCATCCAGCCGTGAAGACAAATTTTAGTCAGTGGCTTAGACCCTATATTTTAACTTAAATATAGGGTCTACATCTTAGACCCTAAATTTTAACTAAAGCCAAGCTCTGGGGATTCAGGGCATTGAGAAAAATGGCAGGCCCTTATACTCAAAACAATTATGTCATTGGGCAGGTTAATAAGACAGAAATTCCAGAAGAGTAAATAAGACCAGGATCTGATTATCAGTAACTTTAAACAGCAGAGTAATGTTTTTTTGAAATAAACAGAAACCCAGTTATGAGAGTTGGATTACAAAGTAAGAGTTAAGAGAGTAAGCCTGCTGATAGGATTTATTTATTTATTCAACAAATACATATAGAGGTACTATTAATTACCAAATCCTGTGTTATAATTCTGAGTCCAAGAGTGTTACTTTTTAGATGCTTAAAAGCCTCTTGTATGGCACTGAAATTACTTCTAAAACAGGGCTGAGCCTGCAGATGGGGGTCCAGGGGAAGTTTTGCACAGGTAAGGGTTGTAGCTAGTTTTGTGTAGGCAGTTTTATACAGGTAGTTACAACGTTGAGAAAAACTCATGTTCACTGTTGAAGAAGTTTTATAAAATGGACAAAAATACAGCACGTGTCTATGTGTTTCCGTGTGTGGCATTTGTAGTTGTGTAACTACTATTACGTCTTACACTGAAATTGAAGATACAGAGTTGTGTGTATATACAATTTCTCTAACTTAAATACTCTTTAACCAGCCAAGCAAAGGATAATTTATTTTACTGTCACAATTCAATATAACATAAAGCATTTTTGATATGATACCATACAAGGTATGGAGTTTTAATGTATGACATTAAGCAATTATTTATGATTAAAAGGAATAACCACATGGGAAATACATCATTACCAAAGAAGCTGTAAATCAGTTGGTGGCTGCATATCGGCCAAGGGTGAGTTTATGGTTTAGAAATAGTAGTTCTAACCTTCAGGATATGAGAGACAGGGATTTGTGTTTTTGGCTATTGGTTATCATTCATTGCTATTAGTGTTCACTGTCTTATATACTTAATATAAGGCATTCTATGCTCCCTTGACTTCATATACTCTTTGGTCATTATGTCTATCTGTGTGTGTGATACAACTTTGTAAACACAGAGACACCTAAGAACATCCAGTTATAGTCGCAGGAATAATATTTATTCATTGTGAGGGATTTGCAGTGTTTTCTAGTAATGGGCATAAATGTAGTGTGATAGCTGTATTAACCTTCAAAAAGTAGCAATCCCTTTTGTTTGGCATTCAAGTGATGGCAGTGATTAGAACAAAAAATGATGAATGAAAATGATGTTGCTTGATTAAAATTAGGTTTTACTAAAATTAGTACTGACTGTTCTTTGTGAACTAATCAAGCTTGTCATGTGAGTGGCTGCCTTCTTTTCTTTAGAAAAGATTGTATGCAAATGAAATAATACAGTGGCTTAATTGCAAAATTTCTTACTGGTCAGTCACCCTATTAAACATTTTATAATAGGTGTTAACTCAAGGAATTTGTTTATGATATGACTAGGGGTAATTCAATCATTTTAATTGCAATTATAGTGTCAAAGCATATAAGTTGTCCATAATTAGTAATTAGGGCCTGAAAGTAGAAATGGTTATAGATTTAAGAACTTATTTTTCTGTCAGAATTTATTACTTACCATTATGAGTCTTTCTTATGATAGTAGAGATTCAAGGAAAAGTATATAGAAAGAATGCATTCTTTGGATACTTTAATGTTGGTTATTTATGTATAATTTGGGCTGAAAGACTAGAGCAAAAGATAGAACCGTGTGTTCTAAAGCCATGAGTTTTGATTCTGAGCTCTTAGTTCTCCATTGCGTATCAAAATGTCTATACTCATTTCTAACTCCTCCATTCTGTTTTCTCACTTAGTAATGTGTGTGTCAAGCACTTCTGAGTGTTCTTTTCACACATCTCTGCTAAAATTAAAAGATGTCATGTTAACCGTTTCAAAATATGAACAATTTACACACTAGATTTGTTCTGTTTTGATCCAGACTGCAGAAATATGTCCAAGGGGAAAAGAAGATTATAACTTATCAAGAATATAACAATTGGCATTTCTAAATTTTAGCATGCCATAAAAAAATAAATTGGCCATTTCTCTATCAATAGAAATATGAAAGAAGCCATATTTTGATTGTCAGGAATAAATACTGTGAAAGAAATTTGTGTGGGAGATCAGATTGGGTGACATGTACTTTTATTTCACCTCAAAACATTTTACTATTATATTTTTATTCTTTGTTAAAATATTTTCATCCTGTTCTTTCTTCATCAAAACAACATAGAGTTATTGGTAGAGACAGAATTTGGACAGAATTTGATGAACTGAAGAAAATACATCAGTTCTTTTCACTCCTCATTTTAAGTCCCGGACCTTTGTATCCATCCACATCCTATTTAATAAGAGAGGATTCTGCTAGTTGTAAGGTGAAAGGATTTCTTGAGCATTTGTGTTCTATTTTTACATATCTATTGTTCCCAGAATTTCTAGGCAGCAATGCGTTCAGAACAGGATCATTTTGACATTCTGGGGATTATGAAATTTCAATTATTGTCTCAGAAATCAGTACGCTGCACAATAAAAGCAAATACACATCCTAACTCTTTAACAATAATAATAATAATAATAATAGTAACATGTAGTACTTATTCATTGCTGCATAACAAATTCCTTCTGAATTTAGTAACTCAAAACAACTCAGGAGTGGCTCAACTGGGTGGTTCTGGCTAAGAGCCTCTAAAGCAATTATAGTCCAGATGTCAGCCTGGAGGTAGATAGTAGAATGGTGATTGCCAGAGGCTTAGATAGAAGAAATAAGTTTTAGTATTTGATAGTATAGTAGGGAGATTATAGGTAATAATAATTTATTATATATGTAAAAATATCTAGTAAAGAAGAATTGTAATGTTCTCAACACAAAGAAAAGATAAATAATTGAGGTGATGCTTATCTCAATTACTTTGATTTGATAATCACACATTATATACATCTATCAAAATGTTACATGTTCCCCTCAAATGTATATAACTATTTTATATCTTTTTTTTTTTTTGAGATGGAGTTTTGCTCTTGTTGCCCAGGCTGGAGTGCAATGGCGCCACCTTGGCTCACTGCAACCTCCGTCTCTTGGGTTCAAGTGATTCTCCTGTGTCAGCCTCCTGAGTAGCTGGGATTATGGGCGCATGTACTACACTCAGCTAATTTTTGTATTTTTAGTAGAGACGGGGTTTCATCATATTGGTCAGGCTGGTCTCAAACTCCTGACCTCAGGTGATCCACCTGCCTCAGCCTCCCAAAGTGCTGGGATTACAGGCATGAGGCACCACACCCAGCCTTATATCAATGTTTTTAAAAGGATGCTTAACTGGGGACTGGAAGCAGTGGCACACACCTGTAGTCCCGGCTACTCCAGAGGCTGAAGTAGGAAGATTGCTTGAGCCCAGAAAGTCAAGGCTGATGGTACGGTTTGGATCTGTGTCCCTGCACAAATCTCATGTGGAGCTGTAATCTCCAGTGTTGGAGGTGGGGTTTAGTGTGGGGTGATTGGATCATGGAGGTGTTGCTCACGAATGGTTTAGCATCATCACCTTGGTGCTGTTCTCCCGAGAGTGAGTGAGTTCTCATGACATCTGCTTGTGTAAAAGTGTGTAGCACCTACCCTCTTGTTCTCTTTCTTGCTCTTCCTCGGGCCATGTGAAGTCTGTACTCCCCCTTCGCCTTCTGCCATGATTGTATGTTTCCTGAGGCCTCCCCAGAAACCAACCAGATGACAGTCTGATGCTTCCTATACAACCTGCAGGACCATCAGCCAATTAAACCTCTTTTCTTTATAAATTACTCATTCTCAGGTGTTTCTTTATAGCTATGTGAGAATGGACTAATTCAGCTGCAGTGGCCATCATTGTGTCACTGCACTCCAGCCTGAGTGACAGACTGAAACCCTGTTTCAAACTCGGTCTGGGAGCTCCTTTTTCAAGAAGCACCACTCTCATGACTATTGGCCAAAGGCCTCAGTCCCCCATTGGCTATTGGCAGCTGGCCTCAAGCGCTGGTCTCACAGGCCTTTCCACAGTGTTGCTTGTGAGAGGGCAGTTAGCTTTCCCTAGAATGAGCGATCCAAAGAGACAGCACACAAAGGAAGGCACAAAGCTGCTTTTATAACCTCACCTCTGAAATTGCAACCAGCATTTCCACCTTATCCTATTCATCGTTAAAAACAATACACTGAGTCTAGTCCACACGCAAAAGGAGGGTAATCAGGCTTTGCTTCTTGAAGGCAGCTGTATCAAAGAATTTGTTGACATTGAAAACTACAAGGTAACACTTCTGTTGATAATAGCTGTCATGTAGTGACGGCTTTCTACATATTTGAGATCCTTCTTTTTGCGCACAAAGTTACATCTATGTAACTTCTCTTTTAACATCCAATTTTCGCTGATACAGATGCCCCTGCCTTAGCATGTACGCACAAAGCTATGCTTTCCCCTTTGCCTTTGTTTTTTTTTTACAGTCCTGATTTAAATACCAAATTTTCTTTATCTGTTGATTTCATTATGGGCTATAATGTGATCATTATCTGGGCATTACTTTGTCTTCCTCTCCTCCCTCTATTAAGACTAGGATTTGGTCCACTGGTCCTAGAAACATTTGTTTGTTTTCCCTTATCAAGAAAGCCAATAGATTTTCACCTATTTGTTCACATGAGCTAAACTTTGTCAAGAAATCCTGAACAAAGGGGTTAGAAAATAAAAATGTACCACCCTTCAATTTAATATTTGAGGGTAAATAAATTGTAAAGGGCCATGAATTCCTTCATATATTCTTATTTTCATGATTATCAAAATTTTAAAAAGTCAAATATACAGTTGGGTTTATCCTTAATTAAGAAAAACATGTTTTTCTCAACATTATACATTTGACCATCATTAAATCTTACGCTGTTTTGGAGGAACCTCCATGGTGCTCCAAAGGGTTCCACATGCAGATTAACTACTAAAAAGAACTTTTCAAAATAAAGGCTTTTAACCATAATAATCAACCAAGAATAAAGCTACTTGTTATAACATTCCATTTAATTCAATTAGGGCAACTCATGTGTTTAATTCAGTCTATAGCTGTTCTCTAAAAGACTTAGGAATTTTTAAGTTAATGGGACAAATAAATAAATTTTAGTGATAGCAAAGCAAATTTAACCCGCTGTCATCAAGGGGAGAGTTTGTACCCCTAACCTTAGCTGGAAACTTTGTAGTATCTTGACTACACAATTTAGTAAACTGAGGGGGTGCTTCCCCCCAGGTGCTTATGTTGCCACCAACATCGTCAGTATCATCATCGTCATCAGTTCACATTTATTGAGAACTTATTAGATGCGTAATACCTTGCTTACATTCCGTAATTTAACCATAAAATATCTGTTGAATAATTCCTCTTAGTATTTCAATTTTGCAAATGAGATTCCTGGGTCAAAGAGAGATTATGTGACTTGTTGTCCAAGGTTACATTTCTGGGAAGCAATAAAGGGAAATAAAATCTAGGATTTTCTATGTTATTAATCACCAGGCTGTATCATCCTCTGATTATATTACAGTACTTCCCCCATGTATGACATTGACTTTACTAGCTATATTGCCTCTACAGTTCATCACAATGTAATGAAATATTTCTCTTCTTCTCAAACCTTTGGCAAAGGGAGTCCTAAAATATTTGAGTGTAAACATATAGTTTTTTTAAAAAAATTAACAACATTGAGTAGGTACAAGAAGCACATGGTGCGAAATATCTGAGATTGCAAGAGTGCTCCTCTTGTCCTCCTCTCCCACACTATTTTTTAAAATTTTTGATAAAGTAACACTGAGGTAAATAGAAAGACTTTGGCTAGTTTCAAGATATTTGTCAACATTCCTACCTTTGTCTCCATCCCCAAACTTTAGCGTAGTCTATATGAGTGCCTCTGTCATCCAATATCAGCAAATGCCATATTCTTCAAATCCTTTAATGTCATGGCCTTTGATATGGTTTGTCTCTGTGTCCCCACCCAAATCTCACCTTGATTTGTGATCCCCATGATCCCCATGTGTCAAGGGTGGGACCAGGTGGAGGTAATTGAATTGTAGGGGTGGTTTCCCCCATGCTGTTCTTGTGATAATGAGTGGGCTTCATAAGATATGATGGTTTTATAAATGTCTGGCATTTCCTCTGCTTGAACTCATTCTTTCTCCTGCTGCCCTGTGAAGAGGAGTCTTCCACCATGATTGTAAGTTTCCTAAGGCTTCCCCAGCCATGTGGAATTGTGAGTCAATTAAATGTCTTTTCTTTATAAATTACTCAGACTCTGATACTTCTTCATAGCAGTGTGAAACTAGACTAATTCAGCCTTCTTGGCCATAGTTTTTGGATCACTATTAACAAATTTATTATTCAGTGCTCCTCAGTTGTAATATGCCCGTAAAAATGTGGAATGGAATAAAAACCACCCTCAAATCTCTATTTGCTGAGAATCTAATTACTTTTAGTTTAATCCACCAATTAATTTGGGGACATGGTGTTGCAATCAAACCTGCATTTTGGTATTTTCATCAATAGATCTCCTTGGCTGTTTGGTTACACTTTCATTCAGCTGTTATGGGTAAAATCCTTTCACTAGGAAGCAAGTTAATGAGAGAGATGGGGATGAGCCGTGGGAAGGGAAGAATGTACAGTCATTTGAAATGAGCCATGGCTGTTTGCAATGTATCTGTACTCTCTATACATTTAGTACAAAGTTTTATATATTTTATATATATATACACACACACAGTACACACACAAATATTTATGCATAAACATACACATATAAACATGTATATAAATGCATATAAATATTATATGTTTTATTAGACATATTTTACAAAGTTTCCTATGCTGTTTTCTATGTGTTGTATCTATTTTCTCCTACTTTTCATTTATTTGTGTGTTTCTTTTTCCTGCATTTTGGGATGCTTCCTTGTATCAATCTTTCATCTCACTATTTGTGATTTTTCAGTTGTCTTTGGTCTACTCCCCAATCTATTCTGTTTGTTCATTTACTTATTTTTATCTGTGTAAACAATCCCCTCCAACGACTCTAATAGCTTATTTTTCCTCCATAATAATTTATTGTTGCTGATTTACGGAGGTGATACCCCTTGGAATATCTCTGAGAATATCTATTACATTTATTTATTTTCTGCTTCATTTATTCACTTTATTTTTCAGGAATTAATTAGTCTGTGGAATTTGGCTGTTTGGGTAAATGGGTTAGTGAGGCTTCTTTTATTCTTAATGTTAGTTTTTATCAACTTTTTGGTGATTGAGAACATCGAATCAGATGTTCTCCAAGGAGAATACGAGAAAAAAAAGAAAATAAATGGAAGATCATAAATAGTGAATGTGAGTTGATTGTGCAAAATTCTTTCTGCAGTAGTTGTGTAATCCTGCAGTTGCCATTTCTTGATATACTAAAAATATTGCCATCAGTTACTTCTCTGCAAATTGGAATGACTGAAATTTGCACAGGTTAAGAAAACATTTAAAATAGAAAACAATAGCTGTGATTTACATTTATGAAATGCATTAAAACAAGTAGGAAATCTTTAAATGAGGACTTAAGCCTGGTAAACTTGGTGAATAATTTGATGTATAATTAAAAAGAAACTGCCAAACTGTTTTTCAACATGGTTGTACCATTTTGCATTCCCATTAATAATATATGAGAGTTTCAGGTATTTCACATTCTCATTAGGACTTTGTTTGTCAGCTTTTAATTTTTTAAATTTTCAGCCATTCCAGTATGATCGTAGTGGAAAATACAAGAATGTGAATAACTCACAAAAAGTGAATAGGACTTCTTCCTATTCAGTTAAGGTGCACTTTGCCATGTGATCTTTAATACACTGTAGGATGACCTAAAAGGAATAATTAGATCAAAGTTATTACAGTGCATTTTTCCAAGTTTTTTCCATGTTTACTATCTTCAATTTCAGTTATCTCCCCCCAACCCCACCCCCCAAAAAATAATCCTTTAGAAAATATCAGTTTTGTCACAGGACATCAGGTTATTTGGACATCATGGACAAACAGAAATAGGCAGTTAGAGGAGTTACTTGAATTTGTATAATTATACACCATTTTATTGTATAAAGTTTTTTTATGAAAAACATTAGGCAAAAGACGATATACTTGAGACAAAAATCTATTCATTGCACAAATGTTTCTTAAATGTCTACTTCATAAAATACATTCTGTTAAGCACTGATGCAGACACAAAACAGAATGTAATTTGGTACATGCAGGGTAAGGCAATTATACAATTATCTCTGGTCCAAAGTAGATTGTGAAATGTACCATGGGAGACTTACACCATAGAGCCCCGGAGTTGGGAAGCAGAAGCAATGACATCTGTTAAGGGGATTAGGGAAGTCTTAGTGACAACAAAGAAACCAATCCAGCCCTGGAGAATGCATGCGTGTCTGTCTATTTGTTTGTTTTGTTTTGATTTTTAGTCATAAAATTAATGTTTTAAAAATCCAGATGCTTAAAAAACCCCAAACTTCTACCACACAAAGAAAAACTCAGCATCAAAGCGTGTTTCTCTTTCACCTTTTTCTATATTGCTTCATATATTTGAGAAAATAGTATGCATATAACTTTATATGTTGCTTTCTAAAGTTAATATGATATTTAAATAAATAGATGACTAAGAATTGCACTATATTAAAAAATTTGTAAACTTAATTGTTGTTTATTCTAGCATTCTACATACCCTAAATGCTGAGCCAGCCCTCTTATATAAAGCATTAAGGTAATGTCTTAGGTTTTGATATTATATGTTACAAATAGAAAATGCTTTCATGTGGAAGCACTTTTCTATAATTTAGATTCGTTTAGAATAGATTATTAGGACATAGACTACTAGATCAGAGGTTGTGAACATTTTTCATGCTAGAGAGATATAGGTAGATGGATGAAAGACGAGGTAGGAGTTTAGGTAGAGATTTTTTAAAAAAGAGAAGAGTTAAATTCAAATAGCAAGAGAGGTAAGAAATCTAGGACACACATGGAGAGTATATAAAACTCCATTTTGATGTCAGGGATGTCCAATCTTTTGGCTTCCCTTGGCCACATTGGAAGAAGAAGAATTGTCTTGGGCCACACATAAAATACAGTAACGCTAATGATAGATGATGAGCTAAAAATCGCAAAAAATTCTCATCATATTTTAAATGTCTACTTTATAAAATACATTCTGGTAAATACTGCTGCAGACACAAAATAGAATTGTGTAAAATACAAATGCGGCCCAATACGAATTTGTGTTGGGCCTCATTCAAAGCTGTCCTGGGCCACATGCGGCCTGTGGGCCATGGTTAGACAAGCTTGGACTAGAGGATAGTGTATATGGGAAGATGCTGTAAAAGAGAATGCTAGAATGTAAGGAGGCAGGACTAAAATTTCCTGAACTGGAGTATTAGTTTCTTTGGGTGCTAACAGGTCATACTAGATGGTGCTCTGGATATAAATAAGTTTAAAAATGTAACAATTGAACAAATTAATTTAAACACGTTTTTAGAAGAATTTTCAAAGCTGTTAATATGTTAATGTGAATGACTATTGTCTAAGAAGATACTATAATATGTAGGGTTTCCTATGTGTATTTTACTAAGGAACACTTTTTTAAAGAGCAGCATTAGTATTTCAGGAAACACACTTTGAAAACTGGTAGGCAAAGACAGCAAGGATTTGATTACTAAGGAATTTGAATTCAGTTTGATGAGCATGAAAATCACTGGTGAGAACATTAGTAGTTTATATCCAATAGTGCATGAAGGCATTGTGAAATGAAAACCTATCTGCAAACATTTACAATAAATACTGAAATTTTTTCTCTTTGGATCTTCTGCCTAAAACACTGGACTTAGAACACATAAATATCTATTGCTTGAAGAATGAAGGCAATCGATATTTTTCACTTGCTTCTCCACTAAGTTTGTTATTGCACCCATTATTCAAACTTTCAAATTCCTGCTTGAAAAAATGCTCATCTTCAAAATTTACTATTAACAGGCACAATTGATATATATATATATATATATACACATATATATATATATATATATTTGCATGACAGCTTCTAGTTTCTCCCCTTGCAATTTTGGTTAATTCAGAATAAAACAATAAAATTATATATGATCTTTTGCTGTCACTTTAAGTTTCTAAAACTTCATTATTGGTTCAACTCTACAACATTTCATTTGAAGTTTTCCTTCAAATATTCTCACTGATATGGTTTGGCTGTGTCCCTACCCAAATCTCACCTTGAATTGTAATAATCCCCAGGTGTGAAGGGTGGGACCAGGATAAGATAATTGAATCATGAGGGCTATGTCCCCTATACTGTTCTTGTGGTAGTGAATAAGTCTCACAAGAATCTGATGGTTTTATAAATGATAGTTCCCCTGCACAAGCTCCCTTGCCTGCTGCCATGTAAGAAGTCCCTTTTCTCTTCCTTCATCTTCTGCCATGATTGTGAGGCCTCCCCAGCCATGTGGAACTGTGAGTCAATTAAACTTCTTTCCTTTATAAATTACCCAGTCTTGGGTATGTCTTTATTAGCAGTGTGAGAAGAGACTAATATACTGACATTCTTTATTATTCCTTCTGTGTTATCAGATACATAGTTCATGTCTTCTATCAAATAATACATGTCATAAACACTGCGAAATCATTACTCATTATTTCTAAAACTACCATCAAAATATATAATCTGTCCTTACTGTTTCTGAATAGTCTCAGACATTTGTTATAAATGAGCTCTTTCTCTCTCTCTCTCTCTCTTCCTGGTTCCCTCTCTCCATCCTTCTCTTTTTCTCTCTCCCTTCCTTTCTCTTTCCATTTTCGCTATTTGCCCGACTCTGTAGAACTGCCTGTGGAAAACATAGGGCAAAATGATGTATCTTGCTAGCATGTTTTAACAGCGCTTATCATTTTTACAAGTCTACACTAATAAGCCATTTTTCCCTTTACAAAATTATTTTACTTAGATCCAGGCTGCTTTTCTTTCTAATATACACAAAACATATTTCTTTCATATATATGAAATCACCATTTCTGTGATGTGTTTTTGAAATATTTCCCATAAATTAATTTCCCTGTATGCCTAAAACATAAGAAACAATCAAAATGAACAGGAAGGCAGAAGGATAAAAAGACACATGATGATCCTAAAAATATCAATTGTTATTCTAAAAAAAAAAAAGGTGTTGACAGGTGGTGTTATATGTTTTTATACTAAAATGACAACAAAACAGTTTAAGTTTACACTTCTAAGGAAAGTGTACCTACCTCATAGATTGAATTAATTTGAAAGGCACTTACATAAAATTTCCATTCTTCTTTCTTATTAAATTATAGGGTTAATTTCTGAAGGACATTTTTGGCAGGCACCAGATGTAACCTTCCCATCATCTCGTCACACCAGGTCCAATTTTTTCTTCACTACCTAAACCCTGATTTCTTTAGGTACTGGCAATTATCCCTTGAACTTAAGAAAAGTGGTTCAGGAAATCACTATAATTGATCCAAACTAGGCATGGTAAGCTCACTCTACTGGGCGAGTGATTAGTCTGGAGTGGACACATGACTCATTTCTGACTAACAGAATGTAACCAGTCAGCTGGCTATCATAACCCTTTACCCTTTCTTCTTTCCACTTGGAATGCTGATGTTTCAAGGTGCAGCAGCAGCTGTCCTGTGACCATGAGGAAACAGGGAAGAGTATAAAAATCATCAAAATATTGATGGTGGAGGAGAAAAGAAAAAGATCCTATATTTCTGAAGGCATTACTGAATTTCTAGCTCCAAATGTCTCTGTAAAAAAAAGAAACTTATTTGTTTAATTCACTACAGTTAGGTTTTTTTTTTAACTTTTAGCTAAAATAATTTCTGATGAATGCAAAGTTGATGCTATATTTTTTATTTGTCTTTTATGTGGATGTAAGGAATTTGTTATATTAATTTTTTAATGAATTTTATTTTCTACTCTTTCTTTAGATCTCAGTTGCCTTTTCTGAGTATTTAGTTCTTCTACTATTGTAGTATGTATTTCTCCTTATACATTTTGTAATTTTTATTTTATTTGTGTAGTTTCTTATTTAATATCTGGTTTATCCGCTAGATACCTGATTTCTCTAATGTTTTGAACACTGGGACACTATCCCATAATCTTTGCTTTAACTTATACATTTGAAACAATAGTACACAGATTACTTCCCACATGTTCTCAAGAATGGTTTCACTGTAGAAGTGATGCCCTTACTGTCAACAATTCTTCAGCAAATTCATAGGCTATTTTTAAACAGCCTTAAATTTAGTGCACAAAATGTGACAATGCCCATTACTGTGTATAAACATTATGGGATACATATTTTGAAGGTTAAAATCAATTCTGAAAGGAATGGGAGGTTATGTCCTTCTTTGTTTTCCACATGTTTTTCAGACTTCACTAGGATGAAGGTCAGAACAAACAAAAATGATTTGAGGCATTTTTGCTTAAAATGCCTGTAAAATACATTATTCAATGTCTACTACTGTCTACGACTGTTTTTTTTTTTAAACAAATGTATTTTATTTATGATAACTGATGTGTAGGAATGACAAAGTACAATTTTCCAAAAGTTTTTAATACTTTTCAGAAATTATTTCCAAAAAAATATAATATATATACATATATATTCCATTCCCATATGTGTATATATTCCCATATATATTCCATTCCTATATATAGGAATTAATGGAATTCTCATATAGATATGAATTTTATATATATATAATGGAATTCCTATATATATAGGAATGGAATATATATGGGAATATATATATGTATGTGTATATATATATAGGAATATATACACATATATGGGAATATATATATATTAATCTCACACAAATATAAGGTGATAGCTATTTCATTCATATTTAATTAGGTAGAGACAGATAAGACATGTGATTTCAAGTGCATTTGGGAAGGAGAGATTTAGATAGTCCATTTGTAAAGGCTTTAAAAATGTTAGAATAAGATTGCTAGTTTAGATATATACAAAGTGACCTATTGTCTTACAAGGCAATAAAACCATAAACTTTGGGGATATATTATCTCCGGGACAGAAATCTGTAAATTGATACATAACTTCACCGTGTCTGGGGCCAGGGCTATAAACAAACAGTAAACGACAAAGTCAAACACAGGTATGTTCTCTTAGAGACAAGTAATTCTGGCGTGGGTTTGTTAAATAATGTCCTAGTGTAGCATTGAAAAGACATATTGCCCATCATTTTTTTGTCCTTTTTATAAGTTTTAATTAAATTTTAAGAGAGCTGATCAGAGTCATTGGACATTTAATAACTTTAGAAATGTATAGAGGAACCGACTTTTTTTTTCTTTTTGAGACGGAGTCTCGCTCTGTCGCCCAGGCTGGAGTGCAGTGGTGCGATCTCGGCTCACTGCAAGCTCCGCCTCCCGGGCTCACGCCATTCTCCTGCCTCAGCCTCTCTGAGTAGCTGGGACTACAGGCGCCCGCCACCACACCCGGCTAATTTTTTGTATTTTTAGTAGAGACGAGGTTTCACCGTGGTCTCGATCTCCTGACCTCGTGATCCGCCCACCTCGGCCTCCCAAAGTGCTGGGATTACAAGCGTGAGCCACCGCGCCCGGCCGGAACCGACTTTTTAAATCGCTCCCTTCCAGGCTTGACAGCTCTTGTTTTTAAAATCATTTTGGTGTTATGAAGGCATAACTAGATACACTCTTCTACTTTGTGTTAACATTTCATCAGCGAGATTGGTTTGAAATATTGAAGGATTCATGTCTCTGAAGTTCATAAAGAAAAACTGGATTGACATAAATGTAAAACACACTGGAATTTCAAGTTTTATAATTGATTCTTCATTGTTACGATTCAAATGTTGTATGTTCTCTATACCATATATTACTACTTTGAAGAAAAGTTCACTTGAAGATCTTTGGTTTTAGATGAGATGAAAAATAACATCTGAACTTTAAAACTGATTTTTGAAAATTGGATAAGAAGCAACTAGTGAGTGTGGAAAGCAGATACATTTTGTTTATTAATAAATCATTGTTGTTGAAAAATCATGTTTTTTAGCCACTAATAGTGATAACTATATAACTAAATATTTAATTTTAATATGTCTTCCACATGATTAATAATAACAATATACTTCAGCACCACTATAATCTTCTCTGATGAATGCCCAAACCAAGACAGCTGCTAGGAACACTCATGTGCAGCCTTCTTCACAAAAATGCACAACTCTTGCAAAACAAAGCCAAGTTTGTATTTCTCAAGAAAGAACTCAGTCACAGGAAATAATGGAATAAAGTAATTGTTGTAGTAATCTACATCAATACTGTCTACATATCCTTGGGTATTTCAGCCTCCTTGGGATACTTTTTACATTAATTGAGGCCGGGCGCGGTGGCTCACGCTTGTAATCCCAGCACTTTGGGAGGCCGAGGCGGGCGGATCACGAGGTCAGGAGATCGAGACCACGGTGAAACCCTGTCTCTACTAAAAATACAAAAAATTAGCCGGGCGTGGTGGCGGGCGCCTGTAGTCCCAGCTACTCGGAGAGGCTGAGGCAGGAGAATGGCGTGAACCCGGGAGGCAGAGCTTGCAGTGAGCCGAGATCGCGCCACTGCACTCCAGCCTGGGTGACAGAGCGAGACTCCGTCTCAAAAAAAAAAAAAAAAAAAAAAAGAAAACAAACAAACGTACATTAATTGCTATATAAAATGGTTCATGCCCAATTTTCTTGCCAGGATTTCCCAAAGGCTCATTATCTACTGTTACTTCTTTTTTTATTTTTATTTTATTGTTTTTTATTACACTTTAAGTTTTAGGGTACAAGTTCGTTACATATGTACACATGTGCCATGTTGGTGTGCTGCACCCATTAACTCATCATTTAACATTAGGTGTATCTCCTAATGCTATCCCTCCCCCTTCCCCTGACCCCACAACAGGCCCTGGTGTGTGATGTTCCCCTTCCTGTGTCCATGTGTTCTCATTGTTCAGTTCTCACCTGTGAGTGAGAACATGTGGTGGTTGGTTTTTTGTCCTTGCGATAGTTTGCTGAGAATGACGGTTTCCAGCTTAATCCATGTCCCTACAAAGGACATGAACTCATCATTTTTTATGGCTGCATAGTATTCCATGGTGTATATGTGCCACATTTTCTTCCTACTCCTTTCTCTGGCTCATTGCTTCATTTCCTGTGCTTACTGCCCTGTCACCACCTCCCCTTCTTTTATTCTCTAACCTCATTAATGCAACACTATGAATTTAATACTATTCCTGAAAGTTTAGGAGTAAGACCATTTACATGATGAAAAAGAACAAAAATGCCACTTAAGTTTCAATACTCAACACTACAATTCTTACACTTTTATGTTCCCTCCTTGTTATAGAAAAGTAATTTTCTACTAGCTATTTCCAGTAAGGTCTCTCCATTACCTCCCGATACTTTCTGTAATTTTATTTTATTTTAATACCAAATACTTATTTCCCTCTTTCTGATCTCCTATCCCAAGAGTTATAGTTTCACCTAATTATGCAGGGAAATTCAGCACATTGTCTAAATGTTTCTCATAGTCTTTGTCCAGTGAACCTTGCCTTTTTAAATAAAAACTCCTTAAAAATATTTTACAGAATGTCTGAGACCTCTATGATGAAATACTTCCCTTTCACAAAATAGCAGAAGTTAGGCCATCTTTTTTTGAAATTTTTTTTCCCTCCCTCTCTCTTTTTGTTATAATAATACCTCCACTAAAAACCCTTCTTACACTCAGGGCAAGGGCAATTCCCCAGCATATGCTGTAAATGTTTTCTTACCATATAGGCAAAAAGAACAGGGAAACTGATGAGTGGGGAGCACCTTTTAGGTTTCAGTTTGGCTTTCTGGGGATGCCCATATTCTGGAGCACAGGAGGCTGCCCTTCCCTCTTGAGCTCTATTTTAATAGACCTTATAAATGGTTGGGGGCAGAATGTGCTCCTGGGACAGGATTAGCCCATCAGTGCTAGCATGTGGCAACAAGTCTTTATCATCCAAGGTGTCATAACATAAGTCATTTGTGGGAGCATGGGCTTTATTTATGTCACTGTGATTAAAATGACTGGTTTCGGGGGAAAAACTATCTTCCCTTCCTAATCGGCCATCCTCAATCATTAATAATACCAACAGGCACATTTCCCAAAGGCTTATATAGAATTTTTAGCTTTTGATGAATGAATGAATGAATGAATACACAGAATCATTTTGTTTTCTTTGTTTAACAATGTCTCAAAACTTTTACCTTTAATTGAAGTCTTATTTTACCTGAGGCTAAATCAATTGAAGCCTACATAAGAATCCTAGCCAGTTGGATATAGCCATGTGACACTTGTTTCAAAATTGTTTGGGGAAGTTGTTTGGTCTGGTTGAATGAAAATGTCTAGAAAAATAGGTTAATCATAAGTGAATGGCAAGTTACTAATAATACTTAGTCCAAGAGAGCTGCATTATGGTCAACAGCAGGATAAAATCATTGGCAAGCAGCTGAAACATTGACAAATTATCATCTCTAGTAAATAAGAGTGAGAGGTGATTGCTGTATAGGTTTTTTAATTTTTTTTCCAATAGTTCTAATTCTACATTTGTACTCCAGCTATATTTGTTTTCATGCAATTGGTTAAGGTAAAAATATCCTACTTGCCCGGATTATTTACATCAGTAAATTTGGTAATTGTAATCAGATGTATTTAAAATTTAATAGTTAAAGTATTCTTGGGTTACAGTACATACTGACCTTTGCGGACAACAGAGAACGATAGAAATGTTATTATGTTTGTAAAGTCAGGAATTTTCCCTGCAGTAACAAAGACTCCAGTAGAGCCCTGCTCTCACATGGTTTTCTCAAGGAATGAGACAGCTGTAGGCCATAGGTAACTCCTTTATTTTTCAAATTGGTAAAAAACATGAGAGTATGAGCTCTGTGTTCTATCATGAGGCTCAGGATAATGCAACTTTAAATATTTTTCTTCATCAGTAATTAATCTAAGAAATGACTTTGCTTTATTAATAAAAAAAATTAACTAAACTTAATCATTTCTTTGTTTGCAATTGGGTTCCAGCTAATTAAATTTTCACATAGAATTATTTTTTCAATCTACTGCTATTCCCTGTAAAGCATATTTTTTTCTTCTCTTTCCTTATTGGCACACATACCCTTTCACCTTAAATTCAGAGATTTAATGAAGTACTAATGAGACTTGAAGATTTAAAAGAATGTTTAACAATATTATTTTCCAAGACATTTAGAATAAAGAGCTGTAACTGCACATTATTTATACTTTGACTACCTGACACTTTCTCCTAAAAGACATTTTCATTTCTAAACAAATGAATCAACTGCCAGCACTTATACCCATGGTGTTTTCTTGGGTAAAGGTTAAGGGCAAATAAACGGCCAAACCATAAAGGGAAGTACATTCATGAGTTCAAATGTTGTTATCATTATAGACAGATTTTTTGTTTGTTTCACAGAGACTTTCAATGCAGTTTAGGTTTGTTCTATTATTGGGAAACATTTCCTATGTCTCTGACTCTAAGCAAAATTGAGGGCCAGGTGTCCTCAAGAATTATATAGGCATTATGTGAGAACCTACTTAAATACAGAAATAATATTTTTCCTACTTTTTTCATTGCATATTCTTTGATCCCTTCTGATTACATTTCAACAATTTTATCTTTTTAAATAAAAAGATAGGTCCGAATTTTCTCTAGCATGGTTAATGGAAAATTGTTTTTACTGTTGTTGATATAGAAAAGTGTATTTCACCTTCACAACTCATGACTGGGAATGTAATATAGTTCTTTAGGACTGTTGCCAACCTGCTTGGCTTTTGTCCTTGTGCTCTGGCTATTCTATCTCAGCCTCACCTCTGTCCTAAATCTTTTAAATTTCAAATTCTTTCTCAACCTTACTTAATTTTGTTGCTTGAAGTTCTTGAAGCAAAGACGTGATTTTGATACGGAACGGGTGTGCTGGGAAGGGAAGGGCATGGTCCCTTTAAATGATATGGAAGGGAGAAGGGCGTGGTCCCCGGCTAGGGCTCCACCCCTGGGCCTGTGCCCACAGACCTAGGTGAAGACAAGCGTTTTTGTTTTCCTGCCCAAATGTTGCATTTCCCAAGACTACTCTGGCCTGTCACACCCCCATCCTGTGCCTATAAAAACCCCAAGACCCTAGCAGGCAGACACACAAGCAGTTGGACGTGGAGAGGAACGCATCGGTGGAAGAAGACAAGCAGCTGGACGTCCACGGGAGCAGGCCAGCAAAGAGCACATGACAGACGCCAGAACGCTGGCAGGCTATCTACCGACGGAAGGAGGCGGGGTTTGGCGAATGCTCCAGGGGAAAACCATCTCCCTTCTGGCTCCCCCATCTGCTGAGAGCTACTTGCACACAGTAAAACCTTGCACTCATTCTCCAAGCCCACGTGTCATCCAATTCTTCTGGTAAACCAAGGCAAGAACCCCAGGATACAGAAAGCCCTCTGTGATAAGGAAGGGTCTAATTGAGCTGATGAACACAAGCCAACTATGGACGGCTAAACTCAAAGAGCACCCTGTAACACATGCCCACTGGGGCTTCAGCTGTAAACATTCACACCTAGACACTGCCATGGGGTCAGAGCCCCACAGCCTGCCCATCTGAGGTTTGAGCAGCAGGGGCACTGATGAAGCGAGCCACAGCCCCATCGCACGCCCTACAAGGGGGGACAAGGGAACTTTTCCTGTTTCAATTTCAAGTGTCAGATAGAAATGGGAATGTCATCAGAAGTTAAGACAGGAGGGAAATGGTGGGGATTGTGGCAAACCACAAAATGTGTGCCCCACATTATAGGCATTAATGAATTATAATTTAAAAGGCATTATAATTTTTTAAATATACTAAAATATTTTGCTTACCAAAGACCCTTAACCACAGTTATCTAAAAATCCACCAATTTGTGAGCTGGCTTCTAAACTGTCAAAGATTCTAAAGATCAGAATTTTATGTACCTTGTCCAATGACACATTGCTATGATAAGCTATGACTTGGATCTATGTCTACCATTTACACGATCTTTGATCTTAGCCTGATAATATATTATCATGTCATATTAGACATTTAAAAAGTGGAGGCTTTTTTTTTTTTTTAGAATAATGGGGATTCAATGAAGTGAAGTTATATAAACTTTGTTACATAAACGAAGATGTGTTTTAGAACCAATCTTCACTTATAGTGACAAATGGATTGTAGACTTGCAAGGACAACATGGTTTCATGTTAGCCAGATAGGAAGCAATTAGGAATTTATATAACAAATTATCATAAATGTAGTAACTTAATATCCATTTACTGTCTCAGTTCTGTAGGTCAGAAATCTGAGTGACCACCACTCAAAAATATATGAAGACAACATAAAATACCCAATTCTTTTTTAATATACATTTTTTTTTACTTTTTCATTGTTTATTTACTTAAAATATTGTATGTGTCATGAATACAGAAAAATATATATTTACGTGGAGTATTTTTTTTATTTTTATGGGTACATAGTAGGTGTATGTATTTACCCATAAACATATACGTGAGGTTATTTTTATATAAACATACAATGCATCACAATTACATTAGAGCAAATGGTATAACTATCACCTCAAGCATTTATCTTTTCTTTGTGTTACAAACAATCCAATTATACTCTTTTAGTTGTTTTAAAATGTATAATGTAATTTCTTATTAAGATGAAGATTATTTACGTTTTGCCTGAAGTTTCAAACTCCAAAACCCCAAATTAGATTTTAATTAATAAGATTTTTATTGTTCATTTATATATTTAAATTTCTAAATGTACTTTCATTTATACAATAGACAAGAAATAACATTTGAAGATATTATAATTTGTTATGTCATCTAAAGGACATCTCATTTATAATAGATACATTTTAAATTTTTTAAAATTCGTTTTAGTTTTAATTTTTTAAAAATTTTGATGACCTAATTTTATTAGCATATACCTATTTTATTAATATTCCTGTTTTGTTGTCTGTAGTCAATGTGTTATGTAGAAGTTTTAAAAGTAAAAGCCCAGGCCAGGCGTGATGGCTCATGCCTGTAATCCCAGCACTTTGGGAGGCCGAGGCAGGCAGATCATGAGGTCAGGAGATTGAGACCATCCTGGCTAACACGGTGAAACCCTGTCTCTACTAAAAAAAATACAAAAAAGTTAGTCGGGCATGGTGGCGGGCACCTGTAGTCCCAGCTACTCCGGAGGCTGAGGCAGGAAAATGATGTGAACCCGGGAGGTGGAGCTTTCAGTGAGCAGAGCTTGCGCCACTGCACTCCAGCCTGGGCCACAGAGCGAGACTCCATCTCAAAAATCATAATAACAATAAAATAAAAGTAAAAGCCCAGAGAAAAGTAATTAAAGGCATTATTGAAAATTTATCTAAGAAACAAATTACTTATGATAGGCACTGTTATGTGAAATAGAAATACATATATAACATAAGCATGCATATTATATATATATATATATAGTATATATGCAGTAATATATATGCAGGCTTGTCATTTACCCATTTGCTTTAGTTACATTTTTGCCCTTTGCTGTTATGCCCTTTCTTTCACAACACTGATATAAAAATATGTGTATACAGTCAAACCTTTCATGCCCTGGAGGCCCTGAAGACAGAAACACTGGCACTTTCAAAGTCTCACTCATAACATATTGGTTGGATGATTGCATAAACACAATACCTTGGTGGGCCTCGTTTTTCACTCTTGTAAAATGGGGAGAATAATGGCACCTCATATGGCTAGCATGATGACTAAATGGGAGAATTCTTAGCATCTTGGATTCAACCAACCTTGGAGGAAATTTCAAGGGATACCGAACCCATGGATACATAAGACTGAAGGGACTTGAGCATCAGTGGATCTTGCTATCTTATCTTCTAAGGTCCTGGAACCAGTCTCCCAGGGATATCGAAGGCTGATCATATATATACGTATATTTTTTCTGAGTAAAAAATAATACGTGGAGTATGAAATAAGATGTTGAAACAAACACATCTTTGCTTTCTCTCCTCCCAAACCCATGAAAAAACAGAAAATGTACTTCAAAAAATTTAAGTCTGTTAACGTCCGTGGAAAGATATCAAAATAGAAAAACGTCTTTAAATAATTCAGAGCCTAAGCTCTGAAGACAGAAACACTGGCACCTTGAAAGTCTGACTCATCGCTTACTGGCTGGATGACTGCATAAACAAGATACCTTGGTGTGCCTCATTTTTCTCTCTTGAAAAATGGGGAAAATAATGCCATCTCATATGGCTATCATGACGATTAAATGAGAGAAATGTGTGCTGAGAACTTTGCTTAATCCTTAGGACAGAGCAAATGTTTAATGACTGTTGATGGTTGTTGTATTAAATAGTTGTTATTGTTTTTGTTGTTGTTTCTATTCCTTCTCTTTCTCCTCCTCTTCCTCTTCCTCTTCCTTCTTCCTCATTCTCCTCTTCGACTTTTTATTATTATTATCATCATCATCATCACTTTGAGAGCAAATCATTAGTTGCTTTCAAAGAAAATAATATGCTACATTACCCCATAATAGTATTCTTTCTTCTCAGGGACTTTGTTCCATGACTTTTCACACTGTTTTCTTTATCTCTCCCTTTTCAATAATTCTTTCCTATAAGCATTCAAACATGTTGGAGCATCCTCCATATTTTAAAAATATTCATTTAAATTTACCTCTCCCTCTGGCTACTGCTCTATCACTGTATGTTTCAAAGCTAACTCTCTCAAAATAGTTGTCTAAACATGTCATCCCTGCTTGCTTCTTTCCACTTCAACTCATTCCCAGATGGCATCCGTACCTACTACTTTACCACACTGATTCTTCTAAGGTCTTTAACCATTGTCAAGTTTCTATAAGGCCAATATAAGACCATGAGGGCAAAGAGTTTTTGTTTCCTTCTACAGTTCTAGTACCCAGGATATACCTTGTATTGGCAAACACTCTATAAATATTTGTTGAATGAATGGATACAATTTTCTGTCTTTTTCTCATAAGAACTTCCAGCATTATTTCCTATTTTTAAAACAGTCTCTTTTTTTTTTTTTTTTTTTTTTTGAGACGGAGTCTCGCTCTGTCACTCAGGCTGGAGTGCAGTGGCGCGATCTCGGCTCACTGCAAGCTCCGCCTCCCGAGTTCACGCCATTCTCCTGCCTCAGCCTCTCCGAGTAGCTGGGACTACAGGCGCCCGCCACCACGCCCGGCTAATTTTTTGTATTTTTAGTAGAGACGGGGTTTCACCGTGGTCTCGATCTCCTGACCTCGGGATCCACCCACCTCAGCCTCCCAAAGTGCTGGGATTACAAGCGTGAGCCACCGCGCCTGGCCAAAACAGTCTCTTAACTGGGCCTTTGACTTTTGCCAAATGACATTTGATGTTCTTTTTATGTTATTTTTATTGACAAATAATAATTGTGTGCATTTATGGGTTGCAATGTGAGATATATATATATATCTATACATATATATATATGTATCTATACACACGCATAAATGTTAAGTCAAGCTTATTAACATATCTACCACCTCAACTACTTATTATTTTGGGAGTAAGAATGTTTAAAATCTAATATTTTAGCAATTTTCAAAATATACAATGCATTATTACTATGATCACCGTTCTCCGCGATAAATCACTAAAACTTACCTCTCCTGTCTAAGAGGAAGTTTGTACCCTTTGACTAACCTCTTCCCTTTCCCCATACTATCCATGTTCCTAGCCTCTAATAAGTAGTGTTCTACTCTCTGCTTTTATGGATTTTACTCTTTTTAGATTCCACATATAAATGAGATCTTACAGTAATTGTCTTTCTATACCTGGCTTATTTCACTTAGCATAATCCTCCAGATTCATTCAGGTTGTTATAAATGATAGTATTTCTTTCTTTATAAAGGCAGAATAGTTTTCCATTGTGTATATATGCCACATTTTCTTTATCCATTGTCCGTTGATGGACACAGGTTGCTTCTTTGTCTTGGCTATTGTCAATAATGTAGAAATGAACATGGGAGTCAGATTCCTCCTGCCTTTCTGACTGCATATCAGTCAACTTTGCTGGCTCCAATTCTTAATATAACTCCTACATATTGAGGTCCTTAACTGAACTTATCCACTCATTTCTTAGCTTTATTCATATAATATCACAACATGAAACACTATATACCAAGGAATGCCAATATTTATATGTCCAGATGACTCAGATCTTCAGAGCTCCAGCCCATATCTGTGACAGTCTTCTTGACTTCCCCAACTGGGTAATATACAGGTATCTCAAATTTAATATGCCTCAGACTGAACTCCTGATCTTTCTTCCATATCTGTTTATCTTCTAATTTTCCCCCTCTTGGTTAGTTGAATTTTCATTCGAGTTGCTCATGCTAGCCACTGAGTAATTATCTTTGATATCTCTCTCTTCTGCATCTTCTCTATATAATCTGCCATGAAGCTGTGTCAATTTTACCTCTAAAATGTTCTTCAGCTTTAAGCCATCAGCTTTTTCTCATCTTCACAGATGCTGATAAATGATCCAAAGTCTCTTATACTTAGGAAAATGTCATAGTTTTCTTATCAATCAGTTTATTCACACTTTTGCCTCTTTCCAATTAATATTCCATACTGTAATCAGAGTGATGTTTTTTTGTGTTTAAATGCTTTTTTATTTATAACTGAAAACTAGAATATAGCAGAACTTTCTTTTGTACTGTTCAATAGGAATAATTTCATAAAAAATGTAGAAAACATTTAATTATATGTAACTGCCTAGCCAAGATGTTTATTCAAATAACTCATTAGCCAATAAGGCCTAATTATCCCTTTTCACTGCATTAAAAATTTTTTTCTTCTTTTAATGGTTGGGGCTTTTCTCATCATTAATTATAAATTACACATGATTTCCATGAAATCTAAATTTTCTTCTAGAGGCCACTTAGTAAAATTAATTAAGAGATTTTTATCCTATTAGTAAAATATTCCAATTATACAAATGCATGTTAAATGAAGAGGACTAATTTTATGAGTAAAGCCAGTGGTTCAAGTAAGGGAAAGGCAATTTGTAACACTATTTTATACAATGAGGACAACATTATTTAATATATAAAAGCATAATATTAACAATTTCTTGTTTTGTTTTGCTTTTTGGCCCTTCCTTTTTCTCCATAAATCGGGATCTCTCTGCTATCATGTTATTTGCTTTGCACTGCAGGATTTTCAAACACATATGTCATATGGCATCCTATAGTTTCAGAGACTATCTAGCTTCTAATCAATCCGTCTCCTCCTCTTCTTGGGTGCTCCAGATTGCCTTGTAGTTAAGTATGACTAAGTTCTGGCCAGTGCACTATGAGAAGATTCCAGCCCTGGGCCATAAGAACCTCTCTGGCATGAAGCTCGTGCTTCTCCCAAAGGTGGACACAGTATAGATGAGTATGGAGATCTGGGAAGATACATTGTCCAAGTGGTAGAGCTATAAATTGGAAGAAAATCATTCCTGAATTACTATTTGGAGGAGAGTCTTCTGATCAGGCATCACATTTTGTTCTTGATTGAGCAGAGAAACTAATATGTTAAGCCACTGAGATTTTTCCTCTTTATCTGTTAAGACCATTGTTTTAACTAATGTTAATGCAAAAAAATTACAACCAGTTTCACTTTTTCAATTAATGTTTAAAACACAAGGCAACTTTTATTTTATACACACACAAACATTTTATATATAATATATGTGTGTGTATATATATTATATATAAAGAGAGAGAGAAAGAAAGAGAGAGACAGACAGACAGAGATGGAGAAACAGGGTATCACTCTGTTGTCTAGGCTAGAGTAGTATGAGCTCAGCTCACTGCAACCTGAACCTCCTGGGGTCAAGTGATTCTTCCACCTTAGCCTCCCAATAAGCTGGGACTTACAGGCACATGCCACCACAGCCAGCTATTTTTTTTTGTATATTTTTAGAGATGGGATTTCACCATGTTGCCCAGGCTGTTCTTGAACTCCAGAGCTTAACCAATTTCCCACAAGGCAGCTTTTGAATGCCCATTTCAATACCCAGAGCTCTCACTCATTTTCTTCTCTTGAAATAGCACTGTCCTTGTCTGACACTACTTGTGAAGAATCTTCTTTTCTCTCTTGCTTGATCCTTTATCCATGTTGAGAGGAATGGCACTTATTCCTTCTATAGGCAAATCCAAGTAAGGAGGCAAAGATTACTACTTCTTTTTGGGAAATAACTTCAGATAACATCTGGGAAGACTCAGGAAAATGTTAAACTTCTGCAGGTTGTCTACAAATACTCAGCTTTGGGATAAACTCACTTTAGATGCTTACGGCTGTGCATTAAATAAAGCTCATACTTCCCAGTTTGCAAGGGAGGTAGGGGAGGCGGGAAGAAAGAATCCAGCCCAGTGTGTCAGCAGAGAGGATCTTTTCTAGATGCAGTTTAAATTCTGTCACTCCCTTCCATCAAACCCTTCAAATACCTTTCCATTGCACCTGAGTTACTTTCCACAGTCTTGATATGACCTAGCAGGCCTGGGCCCTTCCCTGCCTCTCCAGTCCCTTCTCAAGCTTCCTTTATTTTGTTCCAGAGACAGTGATGAGTTAATCCCTTGAAGACACAGAGCTCTTAGACATCAGGGATTCATACACAATCCCCCTTGCCTAGAAAGCTCCTCCCTGAAACCTTGGCCTGGCAGTTCCTATCTTCAAAGCTCTACTTAAATATCCCTCATTCAGTGAGGTTTTTTGGTTTTTTTTTCAACTTTTATTTTAAGTTCAGGGGTACATGTGCAGGTTTGTTATATAGGTAAACTTGCACCACGGAGGTTTGTTGTGCAGATTATTTCATCACAAGGTTATTAAGCCTAGTATCCATTAGTTATTTTTCCTGATCCTCTCCCTCCTCCCACTCTCCACCCTCCGAAAGGCCCCAGTGTGTGTTGTTCCCCCTCTCTGTGACCATGTGTTCTCATAATTTAGCTCCCATACCTGGTCCCAAACCAACTCCAGTGCAACAGTGCACACAGTCTTCAGCAGGGGACCCCCGTTCCCCCTACAACTGCCTTGGCTCCACTGCTGTGGTGAACACCAGTAGGGAGGCAGACACCCCTTCATCTGCTAGCTCTAGGCTACAGCTGCCTCACCTCGGTCCCCCCAGCACAGTAGACTCCAAACCTTCAGTGAGGTTTTATCTATTTCTGGCCCGGTCAAAACTGGTTTCTCTTTAATGTTTTCCTAATAAAATATGATTTCCCTTTATTGAAACTATCACAATTTATATTTGTAAATTTATTGTTGTGGTGATTGGTTTAATACTGTCTGTTTTCTTCCCATCTGGATTCACTGCCAGTGCCTGTAACATAGTAGGCCTCCAAGAAATACTTGTCAAATGAATAAATGAATAAACTTAAAATGAAAAATTGAAAAAACTATTGAATGTATTGGCCCACAATGGATTAAACATTTCCAAATTGACAGTGCTGTAACCAGGAGATCATGTTGTACAGACGTATTAGGAAATAATGTTTTTATGCATTGTAAAACAAAATAATGATGACTTACCTTGGTATATATTACTACTCTTCATTTCTTAATAATGGCTTCTATTACCCCTTCCTCACCTGCAAAAAAATCAATGAGGAAAAGAACTTTCTATTGTTAAAAGAGTTTATACAATAAATGCTTAGAACAGTGCCTACATCGTAATAAATTCTCAGTCAATATCCCCTGTTACTATTATATCATCATTTTTATTTAGTATTTATGGTAAATTTTAATGATAAAATTAATGCAATTTTTATTTGGTATTATATTTGTTAATTATAATTTAAAACTTGGTTTTTCTCTACTGTTTACAGAGTTTTTTCCTTTGTTATTGATTTACAATTATTAAATAAAATTATTAAGTATAGTTACTAATTCCCAATATATATTTGAATATCTTACAGTTACACAATAAGGAATCTTCAAAGGAGTGAGGCCCCAATTCAAAGTTAGGTTTATAGTCTTTGAAAATAAAATATTCTTCCTTTTTTACTTGAAACAAAGGTGAATGTAGAGACTGTATTACAGTAAGTCAGTGGACTGAAATTTTTTCCTCTTTGTACCTTTTTAATTCTTAGTTTGATGTCTGATGTAACAAAGCACTTCCAAATTTTAGAAACTGCAGCTTCTTTTAATTTGTGTTTTAATGAACAAGTTTTTTGGAACAACTCTGGCCCATTCAATAAAAAAATAAAAAATAGTAAAAAACTTTAGTTTGGTTTGTGTATTATGAAATAAAATTTATTTATTTATTTATTTATTTATTTATTTATTTATTTATGACTGAGTTTTGCTGTTGTTGCCCAGGCTGGAGTACAATTGCAATGATCTTGGCTCACTGCAACCTCCGGCTCCTGGGTTCAAGCGATTCTCCTGCCTCAGCCTCCCGAGTAGCTGGGATTACAGGCAACCGCTATCATGCCCAGCTAATTTCTGTATTTTTAGTAGAGACGGGATTTTGCCATGTTGGCCAGGCTGGTCTCGAACTCCTGACCTCAGGTGATCTGCCCGCCTCAGCCTCCCAAAGTGCTGGGATTGCAAGCATGAGCCACTGTGCCCAGCCAAAATATTTATTATTTTTCATTTTCACTTTTTAACAAAGATAACTGGGGGATGGGATGTCATGTTACTTTTAGTCTTCAGAAGAAGAAATCTAAGAATACCAAATGGAGTAGAATAGATTAATAGAGTGGGTCATTTACAGTTTCAAGTATTTTTTGAATGTAGTTTTTGTTTCATATTATTAAAGCTGAGCCTATTATTAATGGTCATTGTTAATGAAGTTTGAGTTTAATTGTATACTGCTCAGAAGATATTACTGTGAAGTATATCATTCTGGAAAATTTTATCAAATTGTTTAGTTCAGTTAGATTTTCCTTTCTTTGGCTACTGTACAAATTATTTTTCACTATTTTTTATGGTTGTAGAGATATAGTACTCTAGGTTAAATTCAAGAATAGTTAGATTTTTTTTTTTAAGTAGACAACTGTGGCTCAACCTTGGGTAGTATAAGAGCAAAGAAATAACAGAAATGTTTCAAATTTCTAGCAAGTATTTCAAAGAAAACAAACAGAAATTATATCTTCATACTATCACTAAATTGATAGAACCTATGTTGATTACTCATTTAGAACAATTTTGGTTATTTTAAATTAAATAGAAAACTTAAAATCTTTCTTTTTCTTAGGCAATCAATTGAGGACAATGGACAAGCCTGTTTCCTGTTAGTTTATTCCCCAGCAAAACTGTTTATAGTAGCGAGTTTGCCCTGGAGTTTCCAGGGTTCAAGCCCAGGTTCCACCACATGACTCTGGGCAACTTATGCTACATAAGCCTTATTTTAGTTTTTCAAATACAAGTGTCAATAGTGCCTATACTATTATGTTTTATAAACAGTAAATAAAATAATCAAGTAAAGTTCTTTGCACAGTTTGAGGACATATTGACTGCTCAGTAAATATAAGCTCTCATCATTACTTAGTGGCAGAATATAATCATTATACATAGATTGTTTTCTTGTCTGTCAATTACTAACAATGAAATGAATTCTTAGTATCAATCTTTTATATGGGATTAAGAATAAACTGTTTATATAGGATTAAAATAAGAATAGAAGATTTAAAGTCAGTAAATCAAAGGAATGGATACAGTAAAACACTACATAAGAATTAAGACATTGTCTCAAAGAAAATGCTCACTGCATTTGGATGTCTTTTTTAAAAAAATAATTGAATACTATTTTATTTAACTGTTTATACTAAAAGAAATTAGGTTTCTTGATTGTACAGAGACATCAAAATGCGAAATGGCAAGAGAATTTAATGTTGTAATTGTAAAATTAAATATTTAATGCTCCCATTTAAGTTTACAAGGCCTTGAATAAATTACCTTCTGATGAAGCTGAATAAGGCTGGAAGTGTCACTGCAGAGAAAATTCTCAGTATTTGGCTCTAAATTGTCTTTTGACACCTTCAGCATTACCTTTGACATTCTTTTCACAGCCTCAACCATTACCAGCTTCCTGATGCCTGTCATAGTATGCATTTTCAGGATTCCACGGTTTCTGAATCAGACAAGCTTCTTGCATATTTCATTAGGCACAAAATTTTTAGCACAAAATGGTTAGCTATAACTGGGTCATTGCTACTGAACAAAGAATGACACATTTAATGTCATTTTTCACTGGCAAAATATGTCCTGTACTTACAGTAAAATGTGACTCACACAATGTAAAAAGCTCATATTATTTTCCCTTTGCCTGGCTGTCTCAAAGAGCAAAAAGTAAAGTCGTGATTTTTTAAAAACGGATTCTTTTGTGGAGGTAAATGTCTAAAATCTGAAGAAAAACATTACTCATCCAAAACAATTTTTGTAAGTGAAAAATAGTTTTTTTATTTGACTGCTCTTATATGTCAATTTCTAATATTTGTTCTACTTTTAACCATGTTCAAAATGGTGAACTATCAGTTTGTTGTTTTTTACTTTGATGAAATGACGTTAAATCTGAGAATTTTTGACGTTTGATGAGACTTCATGCCACATACTTCAATTTAGCACCTATCTATCAAACATGCTTAGACACATAAACATAATCAAGCCTGTTTCTCATATATAGTAAGGAAAAAAGAAGTCACATCAAACAATTCTAATACAGGGACTGGGTACTAGTAGAGTGATGCCCAGAACACTGCAGCGAAGTCATAATTTTAGAATTACAAATGTAAATCAGATGTGTAAATACATATTTTTATTCCTTATAATTAAAGTTAACTTTTCTGTAGATCTGTTTTTAAACATGATAGTAGAACAAAACACATTTTACAATTGTAACCCAGTTACTTCCCATTTTTGGTTCAGTCTTAGCTTTTTTGTTTCTTTTACTTTCTTCTCAAGGTTACTTCACAATGATGTCTACTCTCAAGCGAGGGTGTTTTCCCTAGAGTCCAGATTGAAGGTCAGGCCAATCTCTACTATTTTCAAAGTCCTTCGGTGACGGATATATTATATGTCAACTTGGCAGGGGCATGGTACCCATATTTGGTCAAACATTATTCTGGATGTTTCTATGAAGTTTTATTTGTTTTGTTTTGTTTTTGGCACAGGGTGAGGGTGGTAAAATTAACATTGAAACAGCTGGACTTTGAGTAAAGCAGATTACCCTCCTTAATGTAGGTGGGCTTCATTCAGTCAGTTCAAGACTGCAGTCGAACAAAAGACTATCTTCCATGGAGAAAGAAGGAACAAGACCAATAGACAGCCTTTATATTTGAACGGCAACTCTTTGCTGAGTCTCCAGGCTGCCAGGCTACCCCATTAGATTTTCGATTTACCAATTCTCCACAATAGAATGAGCCAAATTAGCAAAATAAGTTTCTCCCTCTCTCTCTCTCTCTCTTTCTCACACACAGCCACACACCCCCCATCCCTCTCTTTCCTTCTTTCCCTTTCCTGAATGTCCGATAAAATTGCTCCATTATTATACATCCTTCCTTCCCTGTGGTTGATAGAAGCTGTTTGAGTCTGCCAATGTTTAAAATGTGATTTTTACAATAAAGCTCTAAAAATCCCATAAAACCCCGATGGGTGTCTGATTCTAGGCACTGAAATCCAGGGCTTTCATTACTATTGTCTATATCAAGCAGAGAGAGGGGGTGAACAGCTCCAAAATCAGAAACTCAATTTGCTCTGTTATTTTCTCTCTCTTTTTCTCTTTGTCTCTCTTTCTGTCAGCGTGTGTATGTGTGTGTACATTTTTATGTGTTTCACCATTTTGGTTTAATGGTGGATGGATATAGGTCAAAAGGAACTAAGAGAATAAACATTACATTGACTACCTCAAAATATTGTCCCACTACAGTTACTATAGTTTGATAAGTAAATCCATGTTTCCAGTATCTTGAAGGATGCTTTTACGTTTTACGAAATGGCATAAGCAATTTGCAAATAGTAGGAAATATTCGAGAACTGTGACTACCATTGTGTAGATACAGCAGAAAGAACTAACAGATTATAAAGCAGCAAGGCATAGTGGGAAAGCATGGACTTTAATCAAATCCAATTTGATTTAAATCCTAGTTTGAGTACTAGCTATGCCTTGAACAGGTTTCTGAAACAGCCTAAGCTTTGATTTTCTAACATATATAATGGGGATAATAACAAAATCTGCCTAATGAGGGCTTTTTTGAAAATTAACTTTTTACACATTCTAGTCTTTTAAAGATACAAATTATTTTATACCACTCTTCCGCTTTAAGTGTTTTATTTCCTTACCAACATACTCCATAACTTCTTCCTGCCTCTGCAACCATATTTCACACCACTTTTGCCCCTTACACTCTAAGATACAGTCATATGGAACATTTTATAGTTCATAATATCTACTGCATTCTCTCACTTTGGGGTTTTGGTGTAGATTACGTCCTCTGACTGGAACTCCCCCTCCACCATCTCGTTAGCTTAGACAATGCCTGTTCATCCTTCAAATCATCTAAATGTAATGACATTTTCTTGGGCAGGCTTTCCTGATATCAAAATCAAGGTCAACTCCCTAAGCTCTTGGCTCCCATACTGAAACTTTTACTTATGTAACTCTCATAAACACATAGCATAATTTTTTGCATGTTTTTCTTCCTTATCAGTTGCAAGTTCCAGCAGAGCTGATATATTTTCATTTCATTCACTACTATAGCCCTAGAGTCTGACATAGTTTCTGGCTGTGAATGCTCAATAAATATTTGCTTAATTGAGTAGAAACATAAAGTATCTATTTCATTGAAGGAAAGAATAGTTAGCTACATTTTTCTTTTTCTTGCCTTAATATTTTAGGAATTTGCTTATATGTCATAGTAAAAAAGTTAAAGCCTTATACATTATACTAAGGAATTTGGACATCAAATTCAAGCTAGCCTTTCTATAAACAAAATACTGAATTTCTGTCCCTAAATTTGTTCCTTCCCTATTCTTCCCCATTGAGATGACACCAAATCCCTCTAGCTGCTCAAACCAAGTACCCGTATGTTATTCTTAATTATCTCTTTACCTTGCTTCTCATGTGCAATTTGTTAACAAGTCATCTTCAGTCTGTATCCATTATTCTCCCTTTCCAGACCACTAACATGTCTTGACTATACTGCTGCAATAGCCTCCCAACTCTTGTCCTATTTAAAATTCATTTTAAAAAATCAGTCTTGGCCGGGCATGGTGGCTCACACCTATAATCCCAGCACTTTGGGAGGCCCAGGCAGGCGGGTCACGAGGTCAAGAGATGGAGACCATCATGGCCAACATGGTGAAACCCTGTCTCTACTATAAACACAAAAAAATTATCTGGGTGTGGTGGTGCGTGCCTGTAGTCCCAACTACTAGGGAGGCTGAGGCAGGAGAATTGCTTGAATCTGGGAGGCAGAGGTTGCAGTGAGCCGAGATCACACCATTGCACTCCAGCCTGGCAACAGAGCGAGACTCCATCTCAAAACAAAACAACACAAAACAAAATAAACAAACAAAAAACCATGTAAAACATGTCAGATTTCGTGTTCAGAAGTCTTACATGTCTTTTCATTATGCTAAGATAAAACCCAAATGCATTTTCTTGGTTTCTAAAGCCAAGAAAATACAAGTTGCTTTCAGCAACCATGTTTCTCCCACCATGCTTTCCCCTAGCTCACTCTTTTTAGCCAAGTCGACCTGATTTTCTGTCTGTTAGTCTGTTTCTGCCTCGTGGTCTGGCTTTCTTTCTGTTAGTCTGTTTCCACCTCGTGGTCTTGGTCCTGGCTCTTCATTCTGCCTGGGATGCTCTCCACTCCAGGTCCTTACTGGATCTTAGCTCAGTCATCACCCTCTCAGGAAGATCTTCCAACCATTCACCTGCATACACCTATGGCTGCTCCATAGAGAACATCATTCTGTTTTCTTCACTTCCTAGCACTTATTACTTTCTGAAATTATCTACTTTGTTTATTTCTTTCTTTACTCTTACTAGGATACCTGGGTCATTAAAGGAGGGATATTTCTCCCTTATTTACTGTTATAAACTTAATGCTTGGGCTGTAGAAGTCATACAATATTTGAAGAATAAATCGTTAAAGAAATGTATAACATTTTTGAAGAAAGGTAATTGTGAGATCCATTTAGTTTACAAACATTTTATCTGTGTGTTAGATAAAAGGCCATGGTAGGAAAAGTAAAGGACGAAGACATATTTTATAGGACTGTACCCTGAAAAATAAATAAACTTGAACCAGTTATGCAAGACTTATGTGCAGGAAACAGGTACCAGTTATATTTAGAAATGGTAAATCACTGTCTAAGCATAACTCAGAGCACAATATGTTAGAGGGTAGAGAGAGAAGTGCGTCTTAGATATGGTAATCGTATTAGGACTGATGCCATCCTTGATTTTTCTTCTGGGAAAGAGTTCAAAATGACTATTTAATGTTTACAATGATATCTTGCAGGCATCTTGCCAGTAAACAATATAATAGACACTAGGAATCCAAATTGTAAGATGAACAAGTCTTTATAGAGGGAGAGCCAAATACACAATAAATAACACAAGGTGGTAAATGCAGTAATACAAACATATGTACCATGCATAGGAGTGCAGAGAAGGTGTGCTTCTCCGAATGCAGGGATATCTTAACTGTTGCTTAAAGGAAAAGTAACCAAAGGCAACTAAAGATTGCAAGGAGGTCCCAGGAAAAAGCAAAAGAACCAAAGGTACATAGGCAAAAAAGTAGCCTGCCTTCCTGGGAACTTCCAATAGTTTGCTGGAGCACACAGAAGTACTGTGCCATGGGAGCAAAGACTGAAGACATATGTAGGTTCAAGGGCACAGAGCCCCATATATGTCATGATAAAATATTGGGAAGCCACTGGGGAGCTACTGAAACTTTAAGCAGGGAAATAAAATGGTCATATCTACACCTTAGAAATTTGATTTTTTTTCTCTTCTCTTCTCTCCTCTCCTCTCCCCTCCTCTCCCTTCCCCTCCCCTCCCCTCCCCTCCCCTCCCCTCTCTCTCTCTCTCTCTGTGTGTGTGTGTGTGTGTGTGTGAGTGTGTGTTTGTGTGTGTGACAGAGTCCTGCTCTGTTGCCCAGGCTAGAGTATAGTGGAGTGATCTCCGCTCACTGCAATCTCTGCCTCTTGGGTTCAAGCGATTCCCTGCCTTAGCCTCCTGAGTAGCTGGGATTACAGGCGGGCTCTACAACACCTGGCTAATGTATTTTTTTGGTAACGACCGGGTTTTACCATGTTGTCCAGGCTGGTCTCGAGCTCCTGACCTTGGGTGATCTGCCTGCCTTGGCCTCCCAAAGTGCTGGGATTACAGGTGTGAGCCACCCTGCCCGGTGTAGAAGTTTGATTTTGATGTCAGTGTGGTAGATTAATCTGTGGGAAGCAAAACAGGATAGAGTTCAATGACAGTGAAAAGTTTATTGTATAAGCTATGTAAAAGAAAATGTTGAAGGTTTGAAATCCAGTAGTGGCAGTGAGGGTGTACAGAATGGAACTATTTGAGAAGTACACAAAGCAAGTCTTACTTTCAAGACAGTTTATGTAAGCTCTTTCAATTATCTCAGTGTTCTTGCTATGTGTGGGTTATAGGATTTGGAACATATGATCAATCTGAGCACACATTAGTCAGTAAACTGAATAGGATTATTAAAATCCATAAACATTTTTCTAGTGGAATCTGTGATATTTTCTAGCTACTCTTGCTTGTTTCATTTGAATCTTTTGCTCACATCCTATAGTAAGGGTTTCAGGAAACGTATTTTTATTTGCCTAGAATTTTAGCCTTTTAGTTTTTTGAATCTATTGCTAATATTCTTATAGTAAGAGTTTCAGGGAATGTATTTCTATTTGTCTGGAATTTTAGCCTTTTAGGATTTTGAGCCCTTCTTTTGGTTATGGGATATAGTATGAGACAAGATGAAATGATACTTCTATTCCCAAGTCACTGATGGGGAAAATGAAGCAAAAAATGTTATTTACTCAAGGCTTCTGCAATGTTTCCTGGTGGAATTACGGCTCAGACACAAATTTCCTAATGCCTGTGCTGCTAACTTCTCAGTAGAACACTATATTAATTTATCTTCTTCCTGAGTGTTTTTCCACAAATCCCATAGCCTGTGAAAAGATTGTTTTAGGGAAATATTATTTTTTAATATAGCATATTTTGTCAATGTAGGACATATGACTAGTACCTGCTGAAAACCATCTCATGATCCTTGTGTAAGAACTAATTAACACTAGAAATAGTATTTTCCTTGCTCATTAAAAATATAAATGTCTCAGAAAGTAGAAAATTATTACTCTCTAAATAAACATACATGCCATTCAAATTTTATTCCTCTACCACTTGCAGTATCTAAACCTAGTTAGATACTTTGCTTTTAGTTATAATCTGACAGAACAGATACAACCAAGATCATATTGTTAGTCAGAAGTGGAAAATTCATAATTCATGATGATACCAATAAAGGATAGATTTAGCTTTTTAAAATTTTATTATTATTATTATACTTTAAGTTTTAGGGTACATGTGCACAATGTGCAGGTTTGTTACATATGTATACATGTGCCTTGTTGGTGTGCTGCACCCATCAGCTCATCATTTAGCATTAGGTATATCTCCTAATGCTGTCCCTCCCCCTTCCTCCTACCCCACAACAGTCCCCGGAGTGTGATGTTCCCCTTCCTGTGTCCATGTGTTCTCATTGTTCAATTCCCACCTATGAGTGAGAACATGTGGTGTTTGGTTTTTTGTCCTTGCAAGAGTTTACTGAGAATGATGATTTCCAGTTTCATCCATGTCCCTACAAAGGACATGAACTCATCATTTTTTATGACTGCATAGTATTCCATGGTGTATATGTGCCACATTTTCTTAATCCAGTCTATCGTTGTTGGACATTTGGGTTGGTTCCAAGTCTTTGCTATTGTGAATAGTGCCGCAATAAACATACGTGTGCATGTGTCTTTATAGCAGCATGATTTATAGTCCTTTGGGTATATACCCAGTAAGGGGATGGCTGGGTCAAATGGTATTTCTAGTTCTAGATCCCTGAGGAATCGCCACACTGACTTCCACAGTGGTTGAACTAGTTTACAGTCCCACCAACAGTGTAAAAGTGTTCCTATTTCTCCACATCCTCTCCAGCACCTGTTGTTTCCTGACTTTTTAATGATGGCCATTCTAACTGATGTGAGATGGTATCTCATTGTGGTTTTGATTTGCATTTCTCTGATGGCCAGTGATGATGAGCATTTTTTCATGTGTGTTTTGGCTGTATAAATGTCTTCTTTTGAGAGGTGTCTGTTCATGTCCTTTGCCCACTTTTTGATGGGGTTTTTTTTTCTTGTAAATTTGTTTGAGTTCATTGTAGATTCTGGATATTAGCCCTTTGTCAGATGAGTAGGTTGCAAAAATTTTCTCCCATTCTGTAGGTTGCCTGTTCACTCTGATGGTAGTTTCTTTTGCTGTGCAGAAGCTCTTTAGTTTAATTAGATCCCAGTTGTCAATTTTGGCTCTTGTTGCCATTGCTTTTGGTGTTTTAGACATGAAGTCCTTGCCCATGCCTATGTCCTGAATGGTAATGCCTAGGTTTTCTTCTAGGGTTTTTATGGCTTTAGGTCTAACCTGTAAGTCTTTAATCCATCTTGAATTAATTTTTGTATAAGGTGTAAGGAAGGGATCCAGTTTCAGCTTTCTACATATGGCTAGCCAGTTTTCCCAGCACCATTTATTAAATAGGGAATCTTTTCCCCATTGCTTGTTTTTGTCAGGTTTGTCAAAGATCAGATAGTTGTAGATATGCGGCATTATTTCTGAGGGCTCCGTTCTGTTCCATTGATCTATATCTCTGTTTTGGTACCAGTATCATGCTGTTTTGGTTACTGTAGCCTTGTAGTATAGTTTGAAGTCAGGTAGCGTGATGCCTCCAGCTTTGTTCTTTTGGCTTAGGATTGACTTGGTGATGCACTCTTTTTTGGTTCCATACGAACTTTAAAGTAGTTTCTTCCAATTCTGTGAAGAAAGTCATTTGTAGCTTGATGGAGATGGCATGGAATCTATAAATTACCTTGGGCAGTATGGCCATTTTCATGATATTGATTCTTCCAACCCATGAGCATGGAATGTTCTTCCATTTGTTTGTATCCTCTTTTATTTCACTGAGCAGGGGTTTGTAGTTCTCCTTGAAGAGGTCCCTCCCATCCCTTATAAGTTGGATTCCTAGGTATTTTATTCTCTTTGAAGCAATTGTGAATGGGAGTTCACTCAGGATTTGGCTCTCTGTTTGTCTGTTATTGGTGTATAAGAATGCTTGTGATTTTTGTGCATTGATTTTATATCCTGAGACTGCTGAAGTTGCTAATCAGCTTAAGGAGATTTTGGGCTGAGATGATGGGGTTTTCTAGATATACAATCATGTCATCTGCAAATAGGGACAATTTGACTTCCTCTTTTCCTAATTGAATGCCCTTTATTTCCTTCTCCTGCCTGATTGCCCTGGCCAGAACTTCCAACACTATATTGAATAGGAGTGGTGAGAGAGGGCATCCCTGTCTCGTGCCAGTTTTCAAAGGGAATGCTTCCAGTTTTTGCCCATTCAGTATGATATTGGCTGTGGGTTTGTCATAGATAGCTCTTATTATTTTGAGATACGTCCCATCAATACCTAATTTATTGAGAGTTTTAGCATGAAGGGTTGTTGAATTTTGTCAAAGACCTTTTCTGCATCTATTGAGATAATCATGTGGTTTTTGTCTTTGGTTCTGTTTATATGCTGGATTACATTTATTGATTTGTGTATGTTGAACCAGGCTTGCATCCCAGGGATGAAGCCCACTTGATCATGGTGTATAAGCTTTTTGATGTGCTGCTGGATTTGGTTTGCCAGTATTTTATTGAGGATTTTTGCATCTATGTTCATCAAGGATATTGGTCTAAAATTCTCTTTTGTGGTTGTGTCTCCACCTGGCTTTGGTATCAGGACGATGCTGGCCTCATAAAATGAGTTAGGGAGGATTCCTTCTTTTTCTATTGATTGGAATAGTTTCAGAAGGAATGGTACCAGTTCCTCCCTGTACCTCTGGTAGAATTCGGCTGTGAATTCATCAGGTCCTGGACTCTTTTTGGTTGGTAAGCTATTAATTATTGCCACAATTTCAGAGCCCATTATTGGTCTATTCAGAGATTCAACCTCTTCCTGGTTTAGTCTTGGGAGGGTGTATTTGTCAAGGAATTTATCCATTTCTTCTAGATTTTCTAGTTTATTTGCATAGAGGTGTTTGTAGTATTCTCTGATGGTAGTTTGTATTTCTGTGGGATCAGTGGTGATATCCCCTTTATCATTTTTTATTGTATCTATTTGATTCTTCTCTCTTTTCTTCTTTATTAGTATTGCTAGTGGTCTATCAATTTTGTTGATCTTTTCAAAAAACCAGCTCCTGGATTCATTAATTTTTTTGAAGGATTTTTTATGTCTCTATTTCCTTCAGTTCTGCTCTGATTTTAGTTATTTCTTGCCTTCTGCTAGCTTTTGAAAGTGTTTGCTCTTGCTTTTCTAGTTCTTTTAATTGTGATGTTAGGGTGTCAATTTTAGATCTTTCCTGCTTTCTCTTGTGGGCATTTAGTGCTATAAATTTCCCTCTACACACTGCTTTGAATGTGTCCCAGAGATTCTGGTATGTTGCGTCTTTGTTCTCATTGGTTTCGAAGAACATCTTTATTTCTGCCTTCATTTCGTTATGTACCCAGTAGTCATTCAGGAGCAGGTTGTTCAGTTTCCATGTAGGTGAGCAGTTTTGAGTGAGTTTCTCAATCCTGAGTTCTAGTTTGATTGCACCATGGTCTGAGAGACAGTTTGTTATAATTTCTGTTCTTTTACATTTGCTGAGGAGAGCGTTACTTCCACCTATGTGGTCAATTTTGGAATAGGTGTGGTGTGGTGCTGAAAAAAATGTATATTCTGTTGATTTGGGGTGGAGAGTTCTGTAGATGTCTATTAGGTCTGCTTGGTGCAGAGCTGAGTTCAATTCCTGGGTATCCTTGTTAACTTTCTGTCTCGTTGATCTGTCTAATGTTGACAGTGGGGTGTTAAAATATCCCATTATTATTGTGTGGGAGTCTAAGTCTCTTTGTAGGTCGCTCAGGACTTGCTTTATGAATCTGGGTGCTCCTGTATTGGGTGCATATATATTTAGGATAGTTAGCTCATCTTGTTGAATTGATCCCTTTACCATTATGTAATGGCCTTCTTTGTCTCTTTTGATCTTTGTTGGTTTAAAGTCTGTTTTATCAGAGACTAGGATTGCAACCCCTGCCTTTTTTTGTTTTCCATTTGCTTGGTAGATCTTCCTCCATCCCTTTATTTTGAGCCTATGTGTGTCTCTGCACATGAGATGGGTTTCCTGAATACAGCACACTGATGGGTCTTGACTCCTTATCCAATTTGCCAGTCTGTGTCTTTTAATTGGGGCATTTAACCCGTTTGCATTTAAAGTTAATATTGTTATGTGTGAATTTGATCCTGTCATTATGATGTTAGCTGATTATTTTGCTCGTTAGTTGAGGCAGTTTCTTCCTAGCCTCGATGATCTTTACAATTTGGCATGATTTTGCAGTGGCTGGTACTGGTTGTTCCTTTCCATGTTTAGTGCTTCCTTCAGGAGCTCTTTTAGGACAGGCCTGGTGGTGACAAAATCTATCAGCATTTGCTTGTCTGTAAAGTATTTTATTTCTCCTTCACTTATGAAGCTTAGTTTGGCTGGATATGAAATTCTGGATGAAATTTCTTTTCTTTAAGAATTTTGAATATAGGTCCCAAGTCTCTTCTGGCTTGTAGAGTTTCTGCTGAGGGATCTGCTGTTAGTCTGATGGCCTTCGCTTTGTGGGTAACCCAACCTTTCTCCCTGGCTGCTCTTAACATTTTTCCCTTCATTTCAACTTTGGTGAATCTGACAATTATGTGTCTTGGAGTTTCTCTTCCTGAGGAGTATCTTTGTGGCGTTCTATGTGTTTCCTGAATCTGAATGTTAGCCTGCCTTGCTAGATTGGGGAAGTTCTCCTGGATAATATCCTGCAGAGTGTTTTCCAACTTGGTTCCATTCTCCCCGTCACTTTCAGGTACACCACTCAGACGTACATTTGGTCTTTTCACATAGTCCCATATTTCTTGGAGGCTTTGTTTGTTTCTTTTTATTCTTTTTTCTCTAAACTTCCCTTCTCGCTTCATTTCATTCATTTCATCTTCCATCACTGATACCCTTTCTTCCAGTTTATTACTACTGCTCCTGAGGCTTCTGCATCCTTCACGTAGTTCTCGAAACTTGGCTTTCAGCTCCATCAGCTCCTTTAAGCACTTCTCTGTGTTATTCTAGTTATACATTCGTCTAAATTTTTTTCAAAGTTTTTAACTTCTTTGCCTTTGTTTTAAATTTCCTCCTGTAGCTCGGAGTAGTTTGATTGTCTGAAGCCTTCTTCTCTCAACTAGTCAAAGTCATTCTCCATCCAGCTTTGTTCCGTTGCTGGTGAGGAACTGCATTCCTTTGGAGGAGGAGAGGCGCTCTGCTTTTTAGAATTTCCAGTTTTTCTGCTCTGTTTTTTCCCCATCTTTGTGGTTTTATCTACTTTTGGTCTTTGATGACAGTGATGTACAGATGGGTTTTTGGTGTACATGTCCTTTCTATTTGTTAATTTTCCTTCTAACAGACAGGACCTTCAGTTGCAGGTCTGTTGGAGTTTGCTAGAGGTCCACTCCAGACCCTGTTTGCTTGGGTATCAGCAGCAGAGGCTGCCGAACAGCGGATTTTCATGAACTGCGAATGCTGCTGCCTGATCGTTCCTCTGGAAGTTTTGTCTCAGAGGAATACCCCGGTGTGTGAGGTGTCACTCTGCCCCTACTTGGAGGTGCCTCCCAGTTAGGCTGCTCGGGGGTCAGGGGTCAGGGACCCACTTGAGGAGGCAGTCTGCCCATTCTTAGTCTCCAGCTGCGTGCTGGGAGAACCACTACTCTCTTCAAAGCTGTCAGACAGGGACACTTAAGTCTGTAGAGGTTACTGCTGATGTTTGTTTGTGCCCTGCCCCCAGAGGTGGAGCCTACAGAGGCAGGCAGGCCTCTTTGAGCTGTGGTGGGCTCCACCCAGTTGGAGTTTCTGGGCTGCTTTGTTTACCTAAGCAAGCCTGGGCAATGGTGGGCGCCCCTCCCCCAGCCTTGCTGCCGCCTTGCAGTTTGATCTCAGACTGCTGTGCTAGCAATCAGCGAGACTCTGTGGGCATAGGACCCTCCGAGCCAGGTGCGGGATATAATCTCCTGGTGTGCCATTTTTTAAGCCTGTCGGAAAAGTGCAGTATTAGGGTGGGAGTGACCTGATTTTCCAGGTGCCATCTGTCACCCCTTTCTTTGACTAGGAAAGGGAACTCCTTGACCCCTTGCACTTCCTGAGTGAGGCAATGCCTCGCCCTGCTTTGGCTCGTGCAGGGTGTGCTGCACCTACTGTCCTGCACCCACTCTCTGGCACTCTCTAGTGAGATGCACCCGGTACCTCAGATGGAAATGCAGAAATCACCCGTCTTCTGCGTCGCTCACGCTGGGAGCTATAGACCGGAGCTGTTCCTATTCGGCCATCTTGGCTCCCTCCTAGATTTAGCTTTTAAGGCTGATTCAAAGTAAGTAGTGTAGAGGGGAGTGTCTTGTGTATTCACAAATTATCAATGTGAGTGTCAGATAAGATTTCCTTTAGTCACACACACCTACCTTCTTACTAGGAAGATCTATATACTTGAATAATTGTTCTGCTTGACCCAGGTTACTTATCAATCCCTTTATTATAATATTTGTTAATATTGGGCCTCAAGAACTGAGCGGAGCTGTTTGAGTCTTCAAAGTCCTAAAACGTGGGGCCGTGGGTTCGAGGTTTATTGATTGAATTCAGGTGGCAGAGAGCCTCTGCAGAGAGAGAGCGCGAGAGGTGGAGATGGGCAGATGGATTCATTTAGAGCTGCGGAACAGGGCGCCCTCTGATGTGAAAGAACTTGCCGTGGACAACAGTCGGTCGAATGAAGGAAAACTCGAAGGCGTAACAGATGAGTTTGAAGAACTGGAATGCTTAAGTACAATCAGCGGAGGCCTCACCTCAATCTCAAACTTACCACAGTTAAACAAATTTAAGAAGCTTGAACTAAGATTCTCAGGGGGCCTGGAAGTATTGGCAGAAAAGTGTCCAAACCTCACGCATCTAAATTTAAGTGGCAACAAAATTAAAGACCTCAGCACAACAGAGCCACTGAAAAAGTTAGAAAACCTCAAGAGCTTAGACCTTTTCAATTGCGAAGTAACCAACCAGAAGGACTACCGAGAAAACGTGTTCAAGCTCCTCCTGCAACTAACATATCTCGATGGCTGTTACTGGGACCACAAGGAGGCCCCTGACTCGGATACTGAGGGCTACGTGAAGGGCCTGGATGACGAGGAGGAGGATGAGGATGAGGAGGAGCATGATGAAGATGCTCAGGTAGTGGAAGATGAGGAGGGCAAGGATGAGGAGGAGGAAGGTGAAGAGAGGACGTGAGTGGAGAGGAGGAGGAGGATGAAGAAGGTTATAACAATGGGGAGGTAGATGGCGAGGAAGATGAAGAAGAGCTTGGTGAAGAAGAAAGGGGTCAGAAGAGAAAATGAGAACCTGAAGATGAGGGAGAAGATCATGACTAAGTGGAATAACCTATTTTGAAAAATTCCTATTGTGATTTGACTGTTTTTACCCATATCCCGTCCCCCGTCCAGTCCAATCCTGCCCCCTGAAACTTGTTTTTTTCTGATTGTAACGTTGCTGTGGGAATGAGACGGGAAAAGTGTACTGGGGATTGTGAGGGGAGGGGAGGGCAGGAGATGGTGGACTAAAATACTATTTTTGCTGCCAAAAAAAAAAATATTTGTAAATATTAACTGGGATACTAGCTTTGTAGAATGATTTCTATTAATTATTCTCTTTTTCTTTCTTTTTTTTTTTTTTTACACATTCTCTTCTTTCAAGTATAGTCCTTTTAGTCCAAGGAAAAGGAACTACAATCCACTTATTAATGCTTGCTACTATGTTCAAGTAAAATAAGCTCCAGGATTTAAAAAAAAAGAGGAAAAGAAAATATTTGCAATGAAAATGTTGCTAAAAATTTAAAAACAAATTACAGCAAATGTATTGTTAAAGCAAATTCTATTTTCAAAATTTATTAATAAGGAAATAATTTGTTGCTAAAGCAAGTTTTTGGAAATATAATAATGCACTTTATACTTGATTTTATGTATTAAAACAATGATTTATAAGCTTCAAATATCTCAGAATTTTTATTTTAATAGCATGTTGCAAATTATTAAATCATGCAAAATCATTGCAAAGAAATAATAAAGCATACCTGGAGACATTATGAATATAGTTATTTTAGCAAAAACAGTGTGGAAAATATATATTGTACCTTAGAGACTGTGCATCTATACATTTTTTATTTAAAAGCTGAGCAAAAATGCATTGAGACAAATAACTATCATTGTACATTGAAAGATACAACCAGGGACAAGTCAAATAACATGAATGAAACTAATAGTAACATAATTAAAAATTAATAAAGAGCAGTAATTAAATGCTATCATCAGTAATACCTTTATCAGTCAAGGCATTCATGAATATAATGATTGCTGGAAAATTGCAGCATTTCAACTATATTTATGTTGATTTTTCTGCATTAATTTTTGTTTTTAGCATAGAATTGGAGACCTCAATAAATTCTAGTAATAAAGTAGTTATTAGTATCATTTTTTAAGTCCTAATAACTCACTTAACTAATACCATGTATAAAAATAAAAGCATATAGAATTTCAATAAAGACTCAAAAAATGATTTATAATTTTAGATTAATTCAAAACCCAGTAAGAGTAAACTCTAAGGTGTCCAACAAGCTAGGGACCATATATGAAGTGTCATTGGCTTATCTTTGTAGAACTTTATTGCTGGTCTGTATAATCTTCCTGGTCTGTTTTAGTTAGAAATTCCCTTATTTTATAGATCATGAAAGTGAGACTATCAGGGTTTAAATTCTAGATCCCAAGCACAAGTCAGGGAGTCGTAGAGCTAGAATGAGGGCACAGATAGTAATCCAGGGTCCCTTCTAATGCACTACGTGAAAATAACTTTCTGTTTTCATTTGTCTGAGAAATTGTTTGGATAAAAAAGATTCTAGAGAACTTGAGGTATATATCTTATTTAGTTTGATTATATTTTACCCAACAGCTTTGTTTAAAATATTTATAATATCCTAATATCACATTTCCCATTCATGTAAACAGTAAATTTTCTCTTTTTAATCCTTTTTTATAGTAGCATCAGAATTCTGAGATCTTACATGTAAAATTGCATTTGGAAAAATATTCTCCTTTTGCTTATTTGGTAAATATATGAGTGCTGGTTACAAGAAAAAAAAACAACTTTCTAGGTCTTGTAGAGAGAATACAAAGATTTAGTAAAGAATAAATCATGTCCTCAAAGAACTTAGAGCTAATGACTGACAATAAAAAAAAAAATAAAAGACATAGATGATGCTTGAAACCATCATTCTCAGCAAACTAACTCAAGGACAGAAAACTGAACACATCACGTGTTCTCACTCATAAGTGCGAGTTGAAAAATGAGAACACATGGACACAGGGCGGGGAACATCACACACTGGGGCCTGTCAGGGGGTGGGGGTCTAGGGGAGGGGTAGCATTAGGACAAATACCTAACATAGATAACGGGTTGATGGGTGCAGCAAACCTCCCTGGCACATACATATCTATGTAACCTGCACGTTTTGTACATGCACCCCAGAACTTAAAGTATAATAAAAATAATTTTACTTATTATTTAATTAGTATAACACAATTTACTTTAGAATTTCTGAAATATTAAAATTTTGAATGTTATTATTTGATATCAAATGGTTAAAACCATGCTTTTCTCCGTTTTGAAAATCCATTAAATGTGTCATAGAACTTGACCTTAACATTTTGATATTAGTCAGTGCTATCCTGCTAAATTTTATTGTAAGATGACAGCATACAATTAAGAGATGCAGTCTGTGAGTGTGAAAAGTTAATTAACTGCAAGATTTTGACAGATACCAGGTAATTAAACACTAAAATGAAAATAGTTTTTTGAAAAAAATTAACTATGTTTTATTTTATATTATGATGGTAAGAAATGTGAAATGGGATGTTTTCCATTAGCTGGATTGTTCATCCATCATGATGGTTCTCACATTATGATCCCAGTGAAGTCATCATGCCTTTCCCACCTGCAGTGCCCTTAATCTGTTTCTTAAAGTAATTTTAGAAATTAGAATACTGCTGTGGCATTAAAGTTTAATACTTTGTTGGCACTATAGGCTGAAAATGCTAAAAGAAAAAAACCCACACAATTAAAATTGTTTCTTTTTCTCTTTTCACAGAAAAAAATGGAGCTTGTGTGTCATGTAGTCATGAGAACAAACATTTTAATTTGTGATTCACTATAATGCAGTGGGAGTGTTATACCTTATTGTGTCTCTACCTCAGTTTCCTGATATTTTTATGTGGTGATGATTCTGGTTGACATTACCCACTTTTGAGAGAGATAGTTCATTCTTGCTAATCTTGAACCATAGTCATCAAGACCTTTAAAATGAGTTTTAGACTAGAATGTGCTAAAGGCCCTGGAACATTAAAGCTGCTTACTAATAACTTCTAACCACAGAAATGAAATTTCTTAGGGTAAGTGAACAAAAGCCAGTAGATTCTTAGAGACAGCTTGTTTATTACAAGAGTCCTTGGAAATTATCTGACAAACATTGGACTATTGGTCTGAAATTTATAGATCTTTGCGCATTCTTGTTGACAGATGCGGGGTGATTTTGGACAGCATTTGTTCATTTACCCACTCATTTTTTAAATGTTTCTTATGTCATAATAGTTATTCTAGCACTGAAGATGAAATAATGAGCAGACTAGGAAACTGCCCTCATAGAACATCCATTGGATTGTCAATACCCAGGTGGCCAGCAGCCACACTGACACATGAAATGTATTCCATTTACTTGATTAAACAAATCCAAGTGAAAGACATTCTTACTGAAGGTCCTCATTATTCCAAAGGAAGCTCTTTCCTGTTCTGTGTCATGAAGCCAACAGACAAAACCAAAAGCAAGAGTTAAGCAGTGCAGGCTTTATTCCAATGGCCATGGAATTGGATAACAGGGAGCATAGCTCGCAGATCAACTTCTCAGCTCCTGAGAACTGGGAAGTTACAGATACAGGGTATCTTTAATGAAGGTGTGGGGCATTAAGAACAAGCAGAAGAATAGTCATGCTTTTTCTTGGAAAGGGATGGAGATTTTCTTGGAATCAAGGAGAGTCCTCTTTTTTGTCCTTTTTTGGCATCTTCCAAAAAACGTGATTCACGGTGATTGTCAAGTGTCATGGCACCAGTAGGAGTGTAATTTAGTGTGAAAATTAGATAATAATGAAGCTAGAGGTCCTTCAGAGGTCAAATAAGCTGCCTAAGAGGTAACCTCTGACCACAGATATCCTGTTTCCTAAAAATAAGCAGAGTCAGAGCTGATTAAGAATTTAGCTATGTCACACAGGTGTAGGCATTTGGCAAGAAAAGCCGGGTAGGGATACAGATAAGTCACATAGGCACTGCAGTGGGTAACAGTATCCTCCCTCTAACCATTTTCAGAAACTCAAATTGTGCCTAGAACTTTTCATAAGGAATGCTTCTTCCAAAAAGTGCCTAGCAGAAGACAAAGGTCATTGGCATAGCAGCTACAAGTTCCTAGTATAGTGGTTTGAATAATTTCTTAAGGGGAAGAGGACTTTCTGGCATGCCTAACTTCGGGCTACAGAAATAGCCCCAGGTGCTTCAAGAGTGACTGAAGTGTTTTTTAATTCCTTGTGATTTCCAAAATTATAACTTGTAACTTGCCACTTGAAACATTTGAACAAGAGGAACCCACTTTATTCTATAGTGTCCAAAAAGTCTCAGTTAATACTTGTTGAATGATGGAAACAAGAAGGTCAGAGATCACTAACTTTTCACTTTGCTGGTATTGGCTGCCTGAATGATTGACTCTCTTATGAGGGCTCATGATAGAAGACTTTGCATCATAATGTTTGCTTTGAAGCTGAGCATAATTAATTATTCAGTTTGTGGCTTTACAAGCTAAATTCTCCTAAACTTATATAAGTAAATAGTAAATCCTAAGGTAAAAGTAAAGCAAGGATGTATGAATTTAAAAGAAAATTGTTTTAAAATATAATCAGCAAATACCTGGTTACAGACACTATGAACTTTTAGAGTAAACTATGAATAAATATAATCATATACTTAACAATTTACAAATTAAGATAATCTTTATAGAAATTCTATTCTGTTTTTAGTAATAATTATGCTCTTAATTCTTGGGAATGCACTGCAATGTCAGTTTTCTCCTTAATATTTACTTAGTGAGGTACAATCGTTCTTGAGATTATTCTTGTCATTGGTTTGTTTTATGTAGGCTTATTACATTTTAAGTTGTCATATTTTACCATTGGTTGTGTTCTAGTACTAGTTTCCCCAAATAAACTAATGTCCCAAGAGCAATTCCTGAGTCATAATTACAATGATAAGAATAGAAACACAATGTTACAACACATATGATATACTAAATATTTATCATGAATAGGATTTGAGTAAAAATGTAGGATGTGAATATGTATCTGTCAGCAAGTGTGACTGTAGAGATTTCAAAGAACTCCATTTTAAATTGGGCCAAAAAAGAAGTATGACTCTCAGAAAACTAGACTATATTGGATTCCAACAATCCATTTGCCTCGAGTTTTTAACATATTACTTATAAAACTTTGCCAAATTGTGATTTTTCAGAACAAGTGCAAAATTACATTTCCCTGTACAAACTTGATTAACTCCATAATTTTTTGTGGAGAAGACACACAACTTTAGAGCCATCATTCAAAATTGCATTCCTCAAAGCAGAAAGAAGAATAAATAATACTATCTCCAAAAAATTTGTAGAAACAATTGCAAAGATAATTACAAATATTATACTCAGAGAGAAAACAACATGAGTTACTGGCAACATTTCTTTGTTAAATAACAATGCGTGATGACACACTAAATTAATTACATATTCTGTAAAAGCAATTACTTTCTAATATGTATTCTAACAGATACTTTATTTTATAGGTATATTAGTCAATTAATGTGCAGGGTATGAATTTGCTCTTGGCATTTGTGCAAGCACAGCATAAGGGAGGTGTGCAATGGTGATTCACCTTCAGCTATATGAGGATTAAGAAAGAACATATTTACTTTAATTAAAAGAATTTTGCATTGATGTTCAATCCATGCTCTGAATCTTGTTTACATTGCATATTGAAGAAATGGTGAAAATTCTGATTATGATCCAATCACTGTCAGACAATGCCATTCTTTTCAGTATGCAAAGAGATTTGCACAGTTCTGTGGATCTATCCTGAAGTCAGCTGACCATTGAGGGAAAGACAATTTCCTGAGTGTTTGAAATAAACAAACACAACAATAACAACAAAGAAACAACAATAAAAACAATTGCTTCTTGATACTAAAAATGCAAAAAGGAGTACCATGATTTCAAGGGACATGACCAGGTGGCTAGGTTGGTAATGTGTCCTCTGCCCTAAAAAGTCTGAACCTATTGCTTCAAGGATGAAGGAGAAAGACTTCCTATCATGCAAATATAACAGGATTTCATGTGAAGATGAAACTCAACAGTCAGAAGTTGGACATTCTTGGATACTCTTTCTAAAAATTTTTCCTTTGAGAAAGTATTCTTTTTAGACTAGTGTAAATAACTGACATTTATTGGTGTCACTTACGGCAGAAAAAACTTCCTACACCAGATGCACATGACCCAATTGTTAAATAAGACATTTTGAAGGTAAACACACACCCTAACCCAGGTTTTTTACCCACTTTTTAAGATGACCAATTCTTCTGCCCCCCACCTGAAGACATGTGAGCAACTGCTAATGCAAAACCGTAAACAGCCACTTGGGCTATGGCATCTTCAACTCCACTCTGAGATGACGATTCCAATTACATTTGAGACTTGACTTCTCTCATTTTTTTTCTAAGGAAAGTTCCTGAGTCCAGTATTTACAATATTACAGCAGTAGCAGATCTGTGTCTACAGCTCATCTTTTTCTGCTGTATCCTCTTTGCTGCTGGGGGAAGGCCTGCACTTCCATAGAGTTTGCTGATAATTGACTGAACAATTTCTTCCAGTTCCTTCTTCTTAGCTTTGAAGTCTTCAATGTCAGAAACTTGGCGGCTTTCCAGCCATTCAGTCTTTTCTTCTACAGCTTCTTCCATGGTCTCCTTATCTTCAGAGGAAAGTTTACCTCCCAGCTTTTCTTTATCTCCAATATGATTCTTTAGAGAATAGGCATAGCTTTCCAACTCATTTCTAGTATCAGTTCACTCCTTGAGCTTTGTGTCTTCCTCAGCAAACTTCTCAGCATCATTAACCATCCTTTTGATTTCTTTAGGTGTCAGGCGATTCTGGTCATTGGTAATTGTGATCTTATTTTTGTTCCCTGTACCCTTGTCTTCAGCTGTCACTCGAAGAATACCATTCACATCTATCTCAAAGGTGACTTCAATCGGTGGGACCCCACGAGGAGCAGGAGGAATTCCAGTCAGATCAAATGTACCCAGAAGATGAATGTCTTTTGTCAGGGGTCGTTCATCCTCATAGACCTTGATCGTGACAGTTGGTTGATTATCAGAAGCTGTAGAAAAGATCTGAGACGTCTTAGTAGGCACCACTGTGTTCCTTGGAATCAGTTTAATCATGACACCTCCCACAGTTTCAATACCAAGTGTAAGGGGACATACATCAAGCAGTACCAGGTCACCTGTATCTTGATCACCAGAGAGCACTCCAGCCTGGACAGCAGCACCATACACTACAGCTTCATCTGGGTTTATGCTCTGGGAGGGCTCCTTGCCATTGAAGGACTTTTTAACCAGTTGCTGAATCTTTGGAATTCGAGTAGAGCCACCAAGAACAACTTCATCAGTATCAGACTTCTTCAAATCAGAATTTTCCAACACTTAATGGATGGGCTTCAGAGTAGAGCAGAACAGATCCATGTTTAGCTCTTAAAATTTGGCCCGAGCCAGGGTCTCAGAAAAGTCTTCTCCTTCATAGAAGGACTCAATTTCAATTCTTGCTTGATGTTGAGGAGACAGGGTCCATCTGGCCTTTTCTACCTCTTGCTGGAGTTTCTGCACAGCCCTATTGTCTTTCCTGACATCTTTGTCAGTCCTCTTTTTGTACAACTTGATGAAAAGTTCCATGACACACTGGTCAAAGTCTTCTCCACCCAGATGAGTATCTCCATTAGTGGCCACGACTCCGAAGATGTGGAGTGAGAGGTGAGATGGAGAGAGGAGACACATGGAAGGAGATGCATGGAAGGTTCCACCACCCAGGTGGAACACCAGGATGTCTTCTCCCCCTCCGTCTTATCCAGGCCATAAGCAATAGCAGCTGCCATAGGCTCGTTGATTATCCTCATAACATTTAGCTCAGCAATAGTTCCAATGTCTTTGGTTGCTTGGCTTTGGGCGTGGTTGAAATAGGCTGGTAAGGTAACAACTGCATGGGTAACCGTCTTTCTCAAATAAACCTCAATGGTTTATTTCATTTTAGTGAGAGCCATGGCAGAAATTTCTTCAGGAGCAAATGTCTTTGTTTGCCCACCTCCAATATCAACTTGAATGTATGGTTTAGTTTTCTTTTCATCTACTTTGAACGGCAAGAACTTGATGTCCTGCTGCATAGACAGGTCGTTCCATGTGCGGCCAATGAGCCACTTGGCGTCAAAGACCGTGTTCTCGGGATTGGAGGTGACCTGGTTCTTGGTGGCATCGCCGATCAGATGTTCTCCTTCAAGAGTGAAGGCCACATAGGACTGCGTCATGCGGTTGCTCTGATTGTTGGCGATGATCTCCACGCGGGCGTTCTTGAACATGCCGACGCAGCAGTAGGTGGTCCCCAGGTCAACGCAGACCACCGTGCCCACGTCCTCCTTCTTGTCCTCCTCCTCGAACCGCGCTGCACCGAGCAGCAGCAGCATCGCCACACCAGGGAGAGCTTCATCTTGCCAGCCAGTTGGGCAGCCCAGGCAGGGCGTCGCAGGCAGTGAAGCCAGCGAAACACCCCAGTCGGTCGGTCTGTCTGTGCTGTCTCGGCTGGCATCAAGAAAGTGTTTTGTACATATACTTGATCGTATGTAAAAAACACAACCAAATGTGGCAAAAGCAGAGAGAAATAATTTCTGGGACTGTAGGCAGTCAAAAATCGGATTTGGATTCTCTATTTTGCCCTCACCTTTCGAGTTTTAACTGCCCTGCTCGCTGACCTGGCATTCGAAGGAGTGCTAGAAATGGCCCTTAATGGAAAATTATAAGAAAACACTCAGAATTTCTGAGCCCATGTTCAATCTGAGTATTCTGAAGGGCTTCACAGTGTTAGAAATAATTGCCATTTACAATAATTTATAGGTTTAGTAGATTTTCTAATTTGAGATTTAAACAGTCAAAAAAAGATGGGGAAAGTGACATGCAAAACAAGCTATCTGCCATCAAGGCTGAATAGACCTATGTTGGTGAAAATAGTTATAAATAATATAATTCCTATCATTACATGAAACAATGTGACTAGTCACTTTTAAAGGCTATGCTTTATTTTTATTACTGAAAACATTGTATTGATTTCTCTTTATTTACCTACAACTGGGGTCCGTGTTGTCAAGTGCTCAAGCAGATCCTAAGCAGCAGCAAATATTGCAGCTGCCAGTTGTCCTTGCCAGGCTTCCGTAGATTCAGTCAGTGAAGAGACAACACACCCGAATGATGTAGCTGTTTATTACTCACAGCACAGCAGACAGCATGAGCTTCAAGTTCACATCAAATCCCCATCCCCTCCAGGTCCTATGGGGGCGATGTGGAGGAAGCCTGGATAGATACTATACACATGGTGGGTCTGTGCCACAGCTGAGGAGACTTGGAAATCCAGACTTATAAGGGGACTTCAAGCAAACCTGCTCATCCTCCACTTTAGAGAAAGACATTTTTCATATTTTCCTGGTCAGGAAACCAATCTGCCCTCTGATCCAGAGGGAGACACTTTCTCTATCACCCTGGAACATCTCCAGGAGAGGAGGGAGACCTAGCTTTATGACCCTGGTGCATAAGCAAATCTGCTCCCTGACCCCACAGCAGCTTTGTAGATTTCCTTGAACAAAGCTGTCAATGCCTTTTGCTTAGAGGATGAGCAGAAATACCAAATCCTTGGAGACTATCTCCCTAACACACAAGTGCACTCAGTGTCCATAAATGGTGTGCAGATGCTGAGGGTTGAGCAAGATCAGAAGATTATTGCATTTCATGCAAAGAAAAAAGAAGATTGCTTCAGCCATTGTTGAAGGCAGTTGATACCATCTCAAGTCATATTGCTTTTAATAATAATAATACTTATAAATAATTGATTCACAAACATGGAAACTACTTTCGGCACCTTTGACATCCTTGCTCTAACCTAGAGCCTTTGGATACATTCCTCTCTAGTTTTGGGATTTAGTCACACACCTTCAAGGTGTCCACCTGTCCACAGGTAGCCTACTTAAGAATAGCCATTATATTACAAAGAACCTGATAATATCTAGCTAATTAAATGTTAGGAGATCAGAATGAACTCTTCAGAGGTCTTTAGCTCAAAACTTAAAGAGTTCTTAAATAGTTCAACATTGCCCTGAGGCTTTTATTCATGTGAGCTTCTGCCACTAAGAAAGTACAGAAAGAGAGATCTGAGCAAATCTGAGTTTTTAAACTGGGAGTGAGAGAGCTTTTCCTCTTCACCTCAGATCATACTGTTTCTGCTTTTAAGAATGGGACAGTAGGGTCAGATAACACAAAAGGCACCCTTTCAAATAGAAGCCAAAAAGATTGCACTGGCTCGTAGAGTGCATCGCTGCTTGAATAAAAGTCAGTAGTAGAAAGTTAGAAGTGAGCAGTGTATTGGTTCTCAATTTTTTACAAAATAGAATCACATAGAGTGTGGCTAAATGATATCAATTCTTTGAGGATGACAGGTTTTTTAAAAAGGAGAGCCATTCACCAAAGTAATGATTAATCGAGGCAATTTTTCTACCCTCAAGGAGATCCTGAATTTAACACGTTATTCACATTAGTGATTATGGGGCTTCAGGATTACTGCATTTTCAAAGATTATTAAAACCAGAAATTGGCTGGGCACAGTGGCTCACGGCTGTAATCCTAGCACTTTGGGAGGCTGAGGCGGGCAGATCACCTGATGTCAGGAGTTCGAGACCAGCCTGGCTAACATGGCAAAACCCCGTCTCTACTAAAAATACAGAAATTAGCTGGTTGTGGTGGCAGGCACCTATAGTCCCTGCTACTCTGGAGGCTGAGGCAGGAGAATCACTTGAACCCAGAGGCGGAGATTGCAGTGAGCCAAGATCACACCACTGCACTCCAACATGGGCAACAAGAGCAAGACTCCGTCTCAAAACAAAACAAACCAGAAATTGGCATTTGTCCTATTAAACCCTCAATAAAATCATAGACGCTTGCAAAGAACTTTAAATATTGGCTTGAAATGTTTTGTGTGTGTGTGTGTGTGTGTGACTAGTTTTAATATCTTCTACAATTTAGAAGGAATTTTAGCGTTTACGTTTTCTGAAAATAAGTAATTTATTTTGTGTAGATCATATAGGCATCTTCTTATCTCAATGGGGAAAAAAAGTCTTACTTTTAAACTCTCCAGAGTTTGTAGCAAATATTTGAGTTAATAACTCTTCCTTTAGATCAACTGAGCCTCAGATGTCATGAAAACAAACATGAAATTTAATCGTAGAAATATATTGCTCTTCAAAAATCCTTATGTCTCTAAGTACTTAATGTTGTCTGGCAGTATATATTACTCTATAATAAAACTCGTTTTACTAGTATATGGTAACATATCAGATAAAACTTATTTGACATGTGCAGAACTCAAGACTGGTTAAGTGTGGAAAGAAATTTTCCTAATGAAGTTATTGGATATAGTGATGCCAATATTTTTGTCTTTTAAATAAAAGCTAAATTCAATCAAAAATAACCATTCACTCAGATGCCTTATGTGTGCTATAATGTTTATCTGAAAATATTAGTATTAGAGTCTTAGCTAAAACTAATGTAGTATGCTAATGTAACATACAGCAAATACGAACAGAAATCACCATCAGAGTTGAGGTTTACTGATATTTTTGCCCATTCCCAACACACATCCCGGGCATCAAAATATAATTCTTAAAAGAGTTTTGTGAGGAAAATAAAATAAGTTTGTCTAGAATGACCTATTTATATCGTTAACGCACATTTTTTAAATTTTGCTTTTTAAATCCTTATGTCTCATTAAAATTGTGATAAAATACAAACAATATGAAATTTACCATCTTAATCATTTTTAATTTTATAGTTCAGTGACATTAAGTACATTCACTTAGTTGTGCCACTCTCACTACCAGCCATCCAAAGAGCTCTTTTTATTTTGCTGTACCAATATTTTTAGACAACATACTCTATGTAGGTTTGGTTATTAGGATCCATTTATAATCACTCAGAATCTTGGAATTACATTGAGGCATTACGGCTAGCTGAGACTACAAGGACAGGTCTGATGAGGCTTGGGCCTTTCCTGTGTATCTCAAATGGTCAGGTCAACACTGGGAGTTGATCATTACTTTAGGGGCCATAACACCAAGGGAATTCATGTTTGATTATGTTATTGTTTAAGCATATTATTCTGTGTGAGTCTTTATCAACTAATATCTCTGGAGGTTTGTTTTCTATCAATAGGTTAGGCAAACTTCTTGCTGCTATTTAACTGGTATAACCCTTTTTATTTCAGGCACAATCCATGTCCATAAGTGTAGAGTGTATCCTTTTGTGTTTTGTGTTTGTAACAATGGGCATGTAATTCTTTTGGTAGAAAGAATTACTTTCTCTTCAATGTGGAAGCTAAAAGTGGATAACTATTCACCAAATAGGTGATATGGAAAGATTGAAAAGAGGTATGTGGCAAAAGCATATAGATAATATTCGAGGAAGATACTGTTTTCTCAGTTTATTTCAAATCACATCTTGCAAATTTGTACCTATAATCAATGGGGTGAGTGAAGGGATAGAAACTGTAAATGGAAAACTGAAGAATTATATAGGGAAAAAGTTGTAAAATCTCATCTTGTGGTGTTGAGCAAACCAGCTTTACACTTTATGAGTTTCTGCCACTGTTGTATCGAGCAATACCTATATCTGAACCTCAGAGTTTTTAAAAAATTTCTTATGATTTCCCATTATTGCCTCCCTCCCGCCAAGGAATTATAGATTTCATACAAGACTTTGAAGATTCTACTCCAAGAGGCTGGACTGTTCTAAAGGGAACCTCTTCTTGGTGCACTTTCATTCTTCTTGCCTCTTTCCTCTGCTTCCTCCTTCCATGGACTAAGGACCAGTAGTTTTCTTTCCTACCTCTTCCTAAATGTCACTTTCCCATGATGATTATTTTCTTTTCTTCTCTCCTAGACTTGATTAAATGTCCCTGTTATATGCTCCCATAAAATCCTGACCTTTATGTCTCATGACTTCCATTGCACTTTATTTGAATCAGGGTTATGGTTGGCTTCTTCCTGTGCTGTATTTTACATTCCATGATGGTGGTTACCTGCTTATCTTGTGAATGCTGCATCACCCAGCACTATGCGTGGTATAAGGCATCAGCCTGGAATAATTTTGGCTCTGAAAGTTAAAAATGTACATTTAAACAAAGCAACAAAACTTCTGGAAGAAAACGTAGGGTATTTATTTATAACCACAGAGTGAGAAGGCTTTTCTGGAATTCAAAATTAAGAAAATTGAAAGAAAAGATTAATGCTTTTGACCACATAAAAATCAGAAGCTTTTACATAGCAAGAGACCCCACAAAGTCAAAAGGTAAATGAAAAAGTGGGGAAAAGATTTTCTACTCTTATCACAAAAAAAAGATTATAAAGAAATAGACCAAATACTCAGTGGATCAATAAGTAAAGATTTGAACAGATAATTCTCAAATACCACTTTTTATGCATTACATTGGGAAAATTAAAAGATAAATCATACATTCATTTGGCAATAATAAGTGTGATTATGTAGGGTGATTTGAATTAGATTGGGTAGATGAGAATAGAGATTTGAGGTGAGTTTTTAATGTATATTGCTTTTTAACATTTTACTTTTTGAATCCTGAAGTCATATAACCTGTTAAAATTTAGTGATCAAACAATTAGAGAATGGAAAAAGTTAACAGTTGTAAAAATGTAAAATAAGAGGAAAGTATAAGAACTAGAACTTTTTAATATTAGGCTGAGGGAAGTTAAGGCTAAATTGGTAATAGTCTTTAAGTTTAAATGCTTCAGCTTAAAAATAAGGGATTTACACTTTGATCTCTTGGTCACTTCAAATTCTGAGACTCTATCATTTGACATGAATGGTTTTTTTTTAAATAAGAAGTCTTATGTTTAGATATTTGCTATCTCCATTAAGAATAGCACAAAAATGTGAACTTAATTTTTCAGAGGAAAAATATGAGGTTGGAAAAGTATAAAGAATATCAAATTACTAATTTCTAATAACAGGAGTCTTGCATTTATTGAGCATCACTGTGCAGCTGACTTTGGAAGCTTCTTCTTTGTTTAATTTAGAATTATTTATTTAAAAGATAAGATTGTAAAATCTGTGTAACAGTATTGTAACTGGTTTTTCTTGTACATACATCAGACACTTTTATAAACATACATGTAAACACTAAAAATGTGTATATATTATATGTTATTGATACATGTATAAAAGGAAGGAAGGAAGGACAGAAGGAAGGAAGGAAGGAGATGATATTCTTTGAGAAAAATGAACTTATATTTCTTTGCAAGTTGCTTTTTTTACTTACTAATATGCCTTGCTTTCTCTGATACCTATATACCTAACTTAGGGAATACATTCTATACAATTCTTGCTTTTTGACCTTAACAAGGTCAATTTTGTTTTTGAAAATATTTTATAGAAATATTTAAAAATTGCTATGTATTTATGAGCCAAGTTTAGTGATTACATTTTTAAATCTTTTCTAAATTATTCTATCTTTATTCACTGTATTGATCTGTGTCAGGCTCCCATTCTCCCATTACACTATGTGGTCTAGAGAAGAGCACAGAGATCTAGAGGGAGCCAGATTATGTCTACATATTAATGTCTTTATGAAAAACCTACTAGTGTTTCATAGCTATTAATTATTTGTCAATGTAATGTTTATCTGTGAATTTCATTCATTAGTTTATGTTAATGAATTTCAGAGAAAAGAGAAAAAAATACCTTTTACCTGAAGTTCTAATTGTACAGCATGAATTGTCTATTATAGGTTGTATGTATGATTGAGTCCCAAGAGAAAAAGCTGACACTGGCAAATGATTTACTTTTGTCTATATTCAGAGAATTTATAATGTGATACTAAAAATAGAATTTCAAGAAACTGTGGCATAGTCCTTAGCTAAAATACATTAACTTGAAACCAAATTTAAAAATAACAGTAGTTCATGGACTGTGTTGCCACAGTATAAAAAGAAGATCATAAATCTAAGGAAGAATAATTTTATTAATAGAAAATCTTTGAGCGAGGACTATATTGTCATTTTCTAAGCAGCGCTTAACACATCTATTTGATGGTACTAAAAATATAATCACCTTCCCGAAGAAGCATCATAATTTAGCACTGTTCATTATAGAAAAGTTATCAAAAAACTGTCATGGAAATAAATAACTGGCAATGGTACTATTTTGGGGGGTTTTATTTTGTAAGATTTTAGAATTTTATTAGAATGCCTCTTCTGTGTTTTCAAATTGGAGTCTTTGTCTATTCCCTAGCATGAAATTAGTTGTAGTTCTTGAACATAGTTAATATAACTTATTATGCCTTAGGGTGTGCTAAAAATTAGATATACATAGTGTACAAATATAGTGCGCTTGTGTGTGTGTATATATATATGACTGTGTGTCTTGTGTATATGTATACACGCATATGTGATACACATATTATATATGAGATACAAAAAGATATACAAGACCATGAAAGCCTTAAAGAGAAAAATTTTACCTAATTTGGGAGCTAACACTGAAGGGAGAGTAGGAGTTAATTAGTCAAAGGAGGTCAATGTATTTAGGCAGAGGACGTGTTCACACAAATGTTTTGTGGAGGGAGAAGGTTGGTGGGTGTGAGGAGCTAAAGAAGGCTTAGGTGGCTAAAGTAGGAGAGGCAATGGGGACCCCACACTGTGGAAGCTTGCAAGACATACTAAGATTTTGTTTTCATCCTATGAGCAGTGGGACTCCAGTAAAATAGGATTTTAAATAAGGAAATGAGATGATGAGAATTTTACTTTGAGAAGATTTCTCTGGCTGCAGAATTGAAAACAAGTTTTAGGAAGGTAAATGTTGTCTAGAATGGATATTAAGTAGCCTAGTGAGAAGGCTGTTGCCTGGTTCAGGTGAGAGATGGCAGGTTGGACTAGAGCAATGGAGATAAAGATGGCAAGCGGATGTAGCAGTTCTAATGGCATTTTCTCCTTAAACACTAAATTCTACATTGGTCTAAATTGTATTACTTATTACTTACTAAATCTTACAAAATAGTAAGAGTTAGAGTGCCTTGCAAGAGATTATTAACATAAATGTCTCTGAAAATTAGGGTGAATTTTGGATGCCCAGACTCATATTCAGCTGTCTTGACCTAAATAAAACATTATCTGCCTAAAGATGATATATCACTGTCTCCTCTGCTGCATAATCCCTCCCTTTATAAAAAGTAAAGGAGCACCATGCCAGTTCTTATATTTTAATAAAACTTAAGCCTTGAAATATTTTATTGTTACCAAGCTCCATATAATTTTCAGTCAATGCAACCCTGAAACGTAATTTTAAAATTATTAGAGGAACATTAAATGGACAGCTAGAATACTATTAGGTAGCAATTTTACATAATTGACCTTCTTGAAAGGTTAGTTGCACTAATCTTCCATCTTAGGCAAGAGTATTTTACAAACACTTATGTAAAAGTTCAAATGACATAAAATTCTTTAAATTCAGCACATGTTGAATTTATCTAATAACTCTATATTTATTACATCCAATAAAATTACCAGCACAGAAGCCATAATTCGATATAAATTCCTGCATTAAAAAATGTATAACCCTGTGCCTAATCATGAAATTTTTTTACAATTAAACATTGGGAAAATTTTATTTGTCTTTTTAATTCAGTGCTTTCACTACTAAAGGATATGACATTTATTAAAGTCTTGTAATTTCAATCAAGAAACAGTTAATCAGCATTTGCAAAGTACAAAGATAAGTCACTGCTAGAGAGTCAGTGGTGAATGAACTCCAATATCCAACATCAGAAGTTTTACCATCTAGTATGGAGTTAATTTTTTCCTAGTAAATCCTTGCTGTAAAAATTTAGCCAGTATTCAAATTCTCCCTCTGGAAATTATTAACATATTTTTAGACTGAGCAAAATTTTATTGAGCAGTATTTTTCCTGACTTGTTCAGTATTACTGTAGGTTATAGATCATCTAATTGTTTTTATGCAAATCAAAATTTTCTTTTTTAAAAAAGAGATTTTGCCAGATGGAGAGTAATTAACTACAAATGAGAAGACACATTAATAGTATCTTATAAAAAGGATATTTGTCATATTAGCCTATAAGAAAGGTTGAATGTGCAAAGTTTTCTCATTAAGGTGCCCCTTACAGCCTCTATACATATGTGTGTGTATGTATTTTAAATCCAAGTAATTAATTTTTTGAAGTGAGGTTTATTACGTCAACTGACATTAATTAGGCAAATTGTATTTTCAGTGGTTTCTGTACCACTTTAGGAGAATATTGTGTTTTTGAAACTATTAAATATTATTGTATTAGTGTATTATGTACTACTCCATATAAACTTACTATTTTCTTTTGTTTGTTCAAGTATTACTTTGTCATAAGAATATGGCTGTAAGAAATTAATGCTAAATGAAATCACAATACAGAGCTCGTGACAAATGGTGTCTATTATATTTTAATAATTTTAGCTTAAGAGTTTACTGTGTGCAGAATCCTGTACTGGTGTAGAGAGGAAACCACAGACTTTCCTTTATAGAATTCCATTAAAAAGGTGGAAAAAAATAATCTCCCTCTCTCTCATCACCGGCTCCTTCTGCTCCCTGGGATTATGCCCCTGGCAAACTCAGTGCTCACTGATAAGCCACTTATAGAAACAGAAAACTGTCAGCAACAGTATGGGGAGGAGAACATAGTCTCATCCCACAACCACACTGCCCGCCAGCACAGGGAGAGTCTGCGTGCCACGTGGTGTTCTCTATCAACTGCAGCCCTGAACTTTTTCTCCAGGTGATATCATTTCCTCTCAGGGTCAGGGTGGTTCTAGGGGAAGAAAGACCAACAACTGTGATGCACGGTTTGTCAACTCATGGGAGAAAGGCTTCTCCTTTTTTTTGGTAATTTTCATTTTCCCTAGGCCTTTGTATGATTATCTTCTCCTTATATTTTTATTTTTAAGCTCAAGCATATTTTTAATTTAATTACTATAGTAAAATATACTAGTACTTTTGAAATAAGTCAAAATTTTATTATTATTAGACCTTAAGCTCCATTTTAACAGAGAAAACACGAACCCATCCAAATATGGCATAGTAATTAACACTGTAGTGATACTGAGGTGTTCATATACCAGATAGTACCATCAGTACTCAGTGATTTAATCTAGGAGCTTGAGCTCCTTAGATCTGATGGACAGCACAGACCCAATTATAATTGTTTCTCTGTTACGTCATTAATTAAAATTGTTAAGGGAGGTAAAGAAACCTCACATTATATCCATCTTGCACTCTTTCCTGCAACCAGGCTGACCTTTCCATATTCCTCCAGAGAGCCCAGATCTTTACTGGACACATAATTTTGCTCCTGCACTTTCTCCTTGTGTTTATTCCTCAGTCAGGCCTCTGCTTAAGAGTCACCTCTGTCCAGAGGCTTTTCTCTCTATTCTGGCTGTATCAAGGTTGAGCAGGTGGGGAGTTAGGCATCTCCAAACTAAAGTTACTTGGTGCAAATACTTTACCTCGTTCCTAACAAGACAGTACACAGTAGTTGACACCACTAGGTCCAAAGCTACAAACAAGATGATGTAACTTTATTATATTGAAGTTATTTGAATTTAGATATATGTACTGTTTTTTGAATGTCATTGGGTTCAAGGATGCATTTTCAGAAAACTGAGGTCTTCTGTGTAAAATAAGACCATCGCTGCACATCAGTACTCTGTTATAGATCAATAAAAGCGCATGTTTCAGTGACATTGTCTAGGACAGATTGTCAAATTGTTATACCTCAGGTTCATGATGGTGGAATTACTGTCTCTCTCAAGACCAAAGCAGATGCAGTGCTTCTTGTGATCTGACAGATGCAGAAGTACACTTTTAGCCACATTCTTTCTCTGTCTCTGACTTTCTTTGTCTCTGTCTCTCTCTCTCTGTGTGTCTCTCATTTTCACACACACACTGAGATAGAGAGATGAGAGAGAGAAATCTGCATACATGTTTGCATGACATTTTACCTGAAATTATGAGAGGTGTAACCCTTTGTTTTCCCTGGGTTTGGGACCATCCATTTTTCTTCTTAAGTATGTCACTTACTGCTATCAATATTAAAGCTTGCTTTTGTTTAACTCATATCCAGTAAGTCTGCATTCTCCATTAAAAAACCTACCTTGTTAGATGAAAAAGAACTTGTCCTTAGTTTTACCTTAAAAGCAGAAAAAAAAAATCTATATTGAGTCTCTGAAAGAGTAGATGACATGGACTTCATTCCACAATAATCTCCTTTGTCATTTACAAGCCATGCAACTCTCCGTGCATGGTAATTGCAGCAGCTGAGGAATCAAAGAGCCTCGATTCTGTGTTCAGTTCTGTCCCTTATTTATTGTGTGATTTTGGTAAATTACTTCTTTACGTCTTGGTCTTATTATTTACAAAAGGATTTCTCTTTTGGCCATAGGAAAGTTACTTGTATAAAATAGTGTATGTGAGATTATTCATTGATCAAATCACTTGGTCAGGACTTATGAGCTGTCTCTATGTGCCAGTATTGTTCCAGATGCCAGAGGTACAGCACAAAAGAACAAAAATATCCTACTCCTGTCTAGCTTCACTGCAGTACACTTGAAACTATTAAGGGCTATATGAAGTAATATATCAGAAAAGGCTGTATAAATCATTTAATTAAGCTGTCGTTTCCATGGGGATAAGAAACATGCCTAATTCTATCATTCATGTATATATATATATATATATAGAGAGAGAGAGAGAGAGAGCACATAAGGTATTCAGATAAATAACAAATTGAATTTAAGAAAAAAATCAAGAAAAATCTAAGAATAAAATTAAGGAATCAGAAGGCCTGATGGTTATTCACAGAGTGAGTTTTTTCAGACACTCAGTGTGTTCCCTGAGAAACCTATCGCTTGGTTATTTAGTGTCATAGAAGGACTATAAAATTAAAGCCCCTGCTAGTGGATCTAATGATGATATTTCCATGAGGCAGCTGTGTGAAAAAAATAAAATTAGCAACACAAAAATGGACTATCTCTATCTCAGAAAAGCTGCATCTTAGATTCCCAAATTCTTAGGGTAGGATCATATTAATTCTGATAATTATTTGGCTCTCTGATTTCATAATTCTGTACTCCTGTATCTTTTTTGTCACTAGGGAGTTAATTTTAGGCCAATTAAATATTAGGATTACTAAGGGGTTTGGTATTACCTGAAGTCATTTAAAAATGGGATGACTATTTTTTTCCCTTGTGATATGTATCAGTCTGAACAGAAAAAAAAATCCGTAGCAAATATATTTGATATATTTGATACCTTTTGGTAGTGCTGTATGATACTAAATATTTGACACTATTTTGCTTCTATGTCTGTGCATGTGGCAAGCACCAATGACTATATTATAATTAACACTACATTAGTGAAGACCAAGTATAAAATGATTATGTCTGTTGCATGCGACCCTTGGCATTTCTGTCACAGTGACTGTATTTAGTCAGGTTTGCCTTAGAAACTGTAAAGGTTTGAGTTAAGTGAGCTGTTATGAGGCTTTTTCAGGCCATACTAATAATACCTTTTGATATTCAAAGGTCTTTTGAAACTTTTAGTTGTTGAGTTTATTTCTTTATTTCTTATCAATAGATTGATATTAAAAATCATTTTTATCCCTATATTCCAGCAAATGTAGGTTGCTTTTTTGATGATTGACTTGATGAGGGCTGATTGCTAAATTTAGGAACAGTGCTAGGTTATTGAGGTCCAAATAGAAACAATTTAGAAAAGATTACAGGGGTGTATTAGGATTCTCCAGAGAAAGGGAACCAAGATAATGCATATGTGTTGGGGAGTGGGGGGATGAAAGAGAGAGAGAAAGATTGTAAGGAATTGGCTCACATGATTACTGGGGCTAACAAGCCCCAAACTGCAGGGCAGGGTAGTGGGCTGGAAGTTCTGGCAGGAGTCAGTGCTGCAGTCTTCAGTCCGAAGACAGACTGGAAGCAGAATTCCTTTATCGTCTAGGGACCTCAGTCTTTTCTCCTAAGGCCTTCAATCGATTAGATTAAGTCTACTTACATTACGGAGGGTAATCTGCTTTACTTCAGAGTCTTCTGATTTAAATGTCAATCACATCTACAAAGTACCTTCACAGCAACAACTGACTGGGATTTGACGGAACAACTGAGTACCATGGCCTAGCCAAGTTGATACATAGAATTAACCATCATAATGGAATCTTATCATAGATTAATTTTATATAGAAATTATATTGCCTTGGGAAAAAAAGTAAAGTAAATAGTATTGAGAAGACCTAAATTTTACCATTAGAACAAATGTGAGAACTTACGGGAGGATAGGGGGCAAGGTTGTAGATATTTATATCTAGATTTATACCCTGAAGGCTTAAATTTTCCTAGCTTTTTAGATGCATAAATCAATTGTGGATAATTCAATTGTGGATAATTTTTTAATAAAAAGTCATAATTGCAGTGAATTAATTACTAGCCATTATATCAAGTAATCCACATTTGTTATTTCATTTGCACAAATCTAGACACGTATTATCTTTACTATAAAGATGAGAAAATTAATGCTTAAATAGGTTGAGGTTTGTGTAGGGTGACAACGATAGTAAGAAGTAGAGCTAGGATAATTACAGTATGTATTAAGGATTTTCTGCTCTGCTCACAGTTCAAAACATATCCTAAATAGAAGGCTTTACAGTTTTTGTCCTTACATACACCATCTGGATGAGCCCAAGATATCTCATAGCCAATTTTTATGAAAAAAAAAAAAAACTCTCTTCCTCAAATGATGAACAATTAGCTAATTAGTAGTGGCTTATGAAAAGCATGACTCTTTTATCTTAATAATTTACCAGAATTAGTTTTTATGGTATTTTTTAAGAGGTTTATGTAGGTATTAGGCACAGCTATACAACTATCTACTACTGTTAAATAATGCATCTATTTGAAAACAAATACATTAGAACAACATAAGATTACGTTCCCTTGCACCTTTAACCCAGTAGAAAAAATGAATCCCTATAAGCTTAATCAAAACACTTGACTACTGAGGTTTTCTAGCACCTGAAGAGAGAAAACTGGGAGAAACAATCTCGGTAGATTCAACCATCAGGTTGAACTGCTCCTCCAGCCTTCCTAATCTCGTACCCCTCCTCACTTGTACTCCACAATCACCCTGCAGTCCTTTCTGTTTTCTGAGCAACATCGCAGTCATATTTCTAATGCTGAATAACACATCTGGTGCACAGTGCTTAATAAATAATTTTAGAAAGGGCAGAAGGAAGGAAGCTAGGAAGGAAACAATATTTTCTAGAAACGCTCACTTTTAAGCTCTGTATTTACTTCACTTTAATCAACCCCATTACTTACATAACACTCTTTTACTTGTGTAACTGGCAACCAAGAAGCTGAGAGGTTATAGTGAAATTTGTCAGTTTTGATGCAGGTGATTTTTTTTTTTCTTTATTGTTTTTTCCCACCTCTCACTATGGACTAGTCACACATAAAGCCCAAGATTGCACATTGAATCTCAGCATGTGCTGAGCCATAAAGAATACCCTTATTATCTTTGAAATTTCTTATTTTAATTCAGAAGGAAATATTGACTACTGTTTTCTAATGGACATGTTTTAGGAAGTTTGTTGACCTTATAGTGTGAGACAATTTCTACAGAGTAATTACCTTTTTTTTTTAACCTCCCTAGCTATACTTTCTAACAATAGAATGGCACTTATTATAAAATTGGGAAACATGTTTTAAGAATCAGAAAGGAAAGGAATTGTGTGTTAGTCTGCTCTTGCAATGTTCTAAAGAAATACTTGAGGCTGAGTAATTTATAAAGAAAAGAGGTTTATTTTGGCTCACGATTCTGTAGGCTGTACAGGAAGTGTGGCTCTGGCATCTTCTTCTAGTGAGGACCTCAGGAAGCTTCCACTCATGTCAGAAGGCAAAGTGGGAGCAGACATGTCACATGGCAAGAGAGGGAGCAAGAGAAAGGGGAGGACGTGCAAGGTTCATTTAAACAACCGGCTCTCACATGATCTCATAAATCAAGAACTCATACATTACTGTGAGGATGGCGCCAAGCCATTTATGAGTCATTTACCCCCATGACCCAAACACTTCCCACCAGGCCCCACCTCTAACACTGAAGATTGCATTTCAACATGGGATTTGGAGGGGAAACACATCCAAACAATATTAAATCGCATCTGCCATTATTATTTTAATCTAACAATTTGTCTGATTTGCTATTGTAAAAGTAATCTGTACTTATGACATTCAGTACAAGTAGTCAACCTCACTCATCTTTGGTTTGAAAGTAATAACTGGAAAAAACAGTCATAATAATATGCATTTTGGAGCAAATAAAATTGGGTTGCCCAAATTATAACCAATTGTTAATTTTATTGATCATCTTTTAAATAAATTATATTTGCCATTAGTGTTCTTACTATAGACTTCAAGAATAAATTATTTTCCAGGACAAAATATTAATCTGTTCTGGAATGTGTGTTTAATTGTTCCAGAAAGTCTAAGTGTTTATTTAAATGCAAAACTTAAATATTTGGAAATATGTATTTGGTTTCTTTTGTACTCAAACCTTGCACATTGTAGTTTATCAAATTTTTACTCCATTAGATTTCAGTTTTAAGAATTGTGTGAAGTAACTATTATAGTGACTTTTTTTTTTTTTTTTTGAGACGGAGTCTCGCTCTGTCACCCAGGCTGGAGTGCAGTGGTGTGATCTTGGCTCACTGCAAGCTCTGCCTCCTGGGTTCACGCCATTCTCCTGCCTCAGCCTCCCGAGTAGCTGGGACTACAGGCACCCACCACCACGTGGGCCTGGCTAATTTTTTGTATTTTTAGTGGAGACGGGGTTTCACCGTGTTAGCCAGGATGGTCTGGGTCTCCTGACCTCGTGGTTTGCCTGCCTCGGCCTTCCAAAGTGCTGGGATTACAGGCGTGAGCCACCACGCCCAACCTATAGTGACTTTATGAAGTGTCCTTTTATCAAAACCTGACACAAAAAATTAATTCTTTTAAACTTCCTAAAATTACTTTAAGATATTTATTTACATATTTTTCACCTTGATTTTTATCCTTTAATTTTCTTTAAAAAAATTTTTGTGTGAGGATCAAGATAATGAATTTGTGCATCTCTGTGTATGTAACTAAGGGGAGACTTACATAACTTGTAACTTGCAAAGATCTTTCTGTCTATAATTTAATATTCTATAACATCGTCTAGTGGCTTCGTTCTTTCCCTAGTGCTTAGAACAAAGAAGGTAAGATAAGTGAGATAAGTAAATTTGGTTAATAAAATAAAATTGAAGCTTATAAGCAAATTCTTGTTTATGAGAAAAGGTATACCTTGTTTACCACCTATAAAGTGATTATAATCTCATAAACAGGAATTTAATTTGTTTATAGGGTTTCATTTTATTTTATTAAACACATTCACTCATCTTCTTTGTTCTAGGCACTAGGGAAATAATGAAGCCACATAGATGATGTCATAGTTTCTGCTCTTATAGACTAGAGAAAATGAGGGGTAGCCAAGAAAGGAGGATCTGAGGATGGGTAAATAGACATGATTAGTGTAAAGACTCCATATTGAGCCACAGAGGTTGTGGTTTGACATGTTAATTCTACCCCATGTTGGAGAGACAGGCTATGACCTAGTGACCTGGGTGCCGGCCAGAAGGACAGCGCTCACTATAAATTTTACCCAACAAAATGGAATAAACTTGGTCAAATCAGAATGTCATTCTTAATAGAATAATTGAAAAATGAAAGAAATATTGGATTTGCTGTATTACTATTGTTTCCTTAAGCTTAGATTTCAATATTTGTTGAGAAATCTTCTGAACCAAAGTTTAAAAGGCTGAATGCCTTTTCTTCCTCAGCCCAGTTTCCAATGAGATGAGGCATTTGGATGACAGGAAAAGTCAGTATACTGAGGACCTTGATGATAAGTTTTATTTTTTAGTTTATTATTCCTCAAAAGTGTACTTAAATTCATTTTAGGCTTGGTACTCTAGTAATTTGTGTGCCTTCCTTAATAACCTTTGGAAAAAATAATGTATTCCTACTTTTTTCTTTTAATGGTGTAATAACTTTGATTTTAAAATTTTTAGCTATTATTTGAGAATCATTCCTATAATCTTCTAATCACTTATTTCACTTAATATTACATAGTATGATAAACATCTGATAATGGCACCAAGCCATACACTTTCAAATCAAGTGGGTAGACATAAACAAATATATATTATATTACTACTCTATATTATTCTTGTTAATGTTGCTTAATTATATAGTCATTTTTCTAAGTTAACAGTAACTTATAGTAATGGAAACACTCAAGCTCATGAATAATCACATGCTCTTTGTATCACTTATGATGATGGAATTTACAAGTTTTTCAGTATTCACATTGGAAAGGAATTATTGGAATAAATAATAAAATAAAGGTGTTTATAAAAGAACAAAAGTACTATTAAGGGCAAATACGTGCATAAGACATTTTTCTGGTAGTCTGTACTTAGCATTCAATTAATTGCAATATTTATTGAATGATAAAAAATGAACATTTAAATATATTGTTTACTATAAGATGAAAAACATGTTTTTTCCAATTTGGGGTCTCTATAAGTAACCAACAATAACTAGTTATTCCATTTTAAATTAATTTTGTCAGATTTTCTTTGATGCCTTTATGAACATACATAGGAGCTGTCATAATTACTCATGAATATTTGTGACCTGTGAACACGAGTAACATGCTGACCAGGATATTGTAATGGCTTTCCCTCCAGTGTTCTGATCACATTTCTTCTCACCTCCACAGGGATTTCGTCCATTAGTTTTGAATAAATTTTTTCCTACTATTTAACTTTTATATGTCCTTCAAAATTTATTTGAAGTATAATTTCTTCTAATCAGATTTAAATGACTCTGCCCTTCCCTACTCCCACAGCGTCATTGGGAATGCTTCTCCCACCAAAATCATAGAAATATCTCACCATGGTCAAGAATTTATTGGGCAACCCTAACAGACTGTTTGCTTTTTGAGGGAAGGAACCATAAGTAAGCTAATGTTTAGTAAACGTTTATTAAGTGCCCGGCATAGTCACATATATTGTCTCATTTAATCTTTAAAACCATGGTGATTGTAAAAGATAATGCTATCTCATGATATTGATGCAGGCTCAATAAACACTTATTGATAATATTATTGATGACAGTCATAATGTCCCTCACAAGTCTGAGAGTATATAAGCTAAAACAAGTTTTGATGTTTACCACCCATTTATCACAAACTAAAGATATTTTCATTAAAGGCAGTTAATACCTGTTAAGTTTCATGAAAAAGTAGACCTTTGCAAAATATGCTAAAGCTGTGTGTCCATGACAGTGTAGTTCAACTCATTATGCTCTTAGAATGGCACACTAAATTTTTTTGAGATGTGTTTACTATTTTCATCAAATTTATGGAAAATTTAAATTTTAATTCTAAGAGCTGGCTTATATTCATAGGACCTAAGGTGTTATCCTTTCATTTTTTCTTTTTGGTGGTTTCCCTGTACATCTGCCTTTGTGGGAAGATAGCTGAGAATTTTGGCTTTCAAAATTCACCTGAGTCCAATTAAGCAGGCTGAAAGTACAGAGAGCAGTAAGAGCAAGAAAAACTGGCCAGAAAATGGCATGAGTTACTGTTGTTGAATGAAGGGTAATGGACATTTTGCAAAAGTGGTAGATTTTTAATTCACCAAGACCAGTGTCCACAGTCCTGAGTGGTCATGGTTTTGTATAATTTTCAACTTTAACTGATTAAAAACCATTAAATTATAGAGAGACTTTAATATGTTGAAAGCTCTCTGCTTCTATAACTATTTAATGTTACATACTTTAAAAAACATATATTTCTCTTTTGGGGGTTTATGAATTGCCATTATCCCAAAAGAACACATTTTAAAATAAGACCACATTTAGAAACTAGTTATTTTATTGGTAATCTATAGTCTGTCTTTTGAAAACCCTCAGCATTTTGATGTGAGATTTTTTGGATAACTTGATTATATAAGTGAGGAAATGATGAAAAGCCTTTAACTGGCTTCACACTTCATTTGGACTGTGATGGAGTTTTATTAGACTGGACAAGCTCACTGAACATGCCTATATATTTATCATCTTGTGCATGAAATAAGGGTGTCAGGAGAAATACAGGAAGAGACAAAAGGAGCACCTCAAAGGCAAGGGTCTTGAGTAGGCTGATGGAACTCTATCTCCAGGTTGATGTTTTAAGTTTACTTTAATTTTTTAAAGAAATTGTATTGTGTATGTTTGAGGTTTACAATATGATGATATGGGATAGTAAAATGGTTATTATGAAGCAGATTAACATATCTATCGTCTCACATAGTTACTTTTTTGTGACAAGGGAAGCTAAAATCTACTTATCCAGCAAAAATCCTTAATGCAAAACAGTTTTATTAACTTCATATTGTACATTAGATCTCTAAACTGGCTCATCCTACATAGCTGCTACTTTTTTATCCTTTGACCTATGTCTGTCGGCCATGCCTCCCCACCCTGTGGTAATGGTAGCCACTGTTAAATTTTCTATCTCTCTGTATTTAAGTTCTTTGTACAGTACATATAACATAAAAAAGATGTCATAATCAACTTTATATTATTGGATTCCAGTTAACAGTAGGCTATCAGTAGTAAAGTTTTCAGGAAGTAAAAAGTTATACACAGATTTTCGACTGTGGATAAGGTTGGCACCCCTAACCCTCACATTGCTCAAGGGTCAACTGTAGGAGTGTGTGTGTGTTTGTGTGTGTGTGTGTGTGTGTTCCACATAAAAGTGAGATCATGCAAGATTTCTATTTCTGTGTCTGGCTTACTTCACTTAGCATAATGTTCTGTGGGCCCATCATTGATGTGGCAAATAGCATAAAATTTTATTGCGTGTGTGTATACACAAACTGTATATATATGTACACATACAGATATATGACATTTAAATTTTTTCCAGATCTTGGCTATTGTGAATATGCTTTAATGAATATGAGAGTGCAGATATATTTACAAGGTGGTGATTGTATCTCCTTTGGATGTATACACAGAAAAAGTATTACTGGGTTGTATGGTAGCTCAATTTTTAATTAATGGCTGTACCAATCTACATTCCTACCAACAATATACTAAGGTTCTGTTTTCTCCACACCCACACCAACATTTGCTATCTCTTATCTTTTTTATAACAGCTATCCTTACAGGTGTGAGGTGATATCTCATAGTGGTTTTAACTTGTATTTCCTTGATTATTAATCATGTTCAGTACATTTTCATATACATGTTGGCCATGTTTATGTCTTCTTTGGAGAAATAGCTGTTCAGATTCTTTGCCCATTTTTCAATCACTTTAGTTTTTTGCTACCAAGTTGTAAAAGTACTTTATAAATTTTAAATATTGACCCCTTACCAGATGTTTGTTTTGCAAATATTTTTTCCCAGTACCTAGATTGGCTTTTCATTTTTTGAGTATTTCCTTTGCTGTACAAAAGCTTTTTAGTTTGACATAGCTCCCTTTATTTATTTTTGCTTTTGTAGCCTGAGCTTTTAATGTGACATCCAGAAAATCATTGTCAAGGCCAATGTCAAGAAGCACTTCTATGTTCTCTTCTAGGAGTTTAATAATTTCAGTCTTATATTTATGTCTTTTATCAATTTTGAGTTGATTTTTGTGTAGTACAAGCTAAGGGTTCTATTTTATTCTTTTGCAGGTGGAAATCCAGTTTTCTAAGACCATTTATTGAAGAGATTATTGTTCCCCACTATGTCCTCCTGGTGACATTATTGAAAATTAATTGCCCTTATATGTTTGAATCTATTTCTAGACTTTTTCTTCTGTTCTATTTGCCTTTGTGTCTTTTTTGACAATACTATACTTTTTAAATTAATATAGCTTTGTAATATAATTTGGGATCAGGAAGTGTGATGTCTCCAACTTTGCTTTTCTTTCTCAGTATTGGTTTGTCTATTTCAGGTTTTTGTGGTTTCATATGAATTTTAGGATTTGTTTTTCTATTTTTGTGAAGGACATCATTAGAATTCTGATAGGAATTGTGTTAATTCTGCATGTTCCTTTGGGTAGGGAGGACATTTTAACAATATTAATTATTCTTCCCATCCACAAATATAATATACCCTTCCATTTATTTGTATCTTCTTCAATTTCTTTCCTCAATATCTCATTATGGTCAAGAATTTATTGGGCAACCCTAACAGACTGTTTGCTTTTTGAGGGAAGGAACCATAAGTAAGCTAATATTTAGTAAACATTTATTAAGTGCCTGGCCTTGTCACATATATTGTCTCATTTAATCTTTACAACCATGGTGATTGTAAAAGATAATGCTATCTCATTATATTGATGCAGACTCAATAAACACTTATGATAATATTGATGACAATAATAATGTCCCTCATAAGTCTGAGAGTATATAAGCTTTATAAATTTTAAGATTTATAAAATTTAAAAATTTATAAATATAAAGATTTATAAATCTTTCACATTTTTGGCTAAATTTATTCATTGATTTTTTTATTTTACCAAAAACAGTATTTTTTCTTGATTTCTTTATCAGCTGGATCATTATTTGTGTATAGAAATACTACTGATTTTTGTAGGTTGATGTATCCTGAAAATTCACTGAATTTGTTTATTACATCTAACAGCTTTTGGTAGATCTTTGGGGTTTTCTACATATAGGATCATGTCATCTGTAAATAGAAATAATTTTACTTCTTCCATTCTTATTTGAATGTTTTTTATTTCTTGTTCTTGTCTGATTGCTCCTGCTAGTACTTCCAGTACTATGCTAAATAGAAGTGGTAAGAGTGGGCATCCCTGTCTTGTACTAGATCTTAGTGGAAAAGCTTTCAGTTGTTCTCCACTGATGATAATGTTAATTGTGGGATTTTAATAAATAAACTTTAATATGTTGGGATGTTTTCCTTCTAGAGCTAAAGTGTTAAGAGTTTTTATCAAGAAAGGATGCTGCACTTTCTCAAATACAAAGTCTTCTAAAAACCCTCAGCATTTTAATGTAAGATTTTTTTGGATAACTTCATTATGCAAGTAAAGAAATAATGAAAAGCCTTTAACTAGCTTCACACTTCATTTGGACTTTGATGGAATTTGATTAGACTGAACAAGGTCACTGAACATGCCTATATATTTATCATCTTGTGCATGAAATAAGGATGCCAGGGGAAAAGGCATGAAGAAACAAAAGGAGCACTTCAAAGGCAAGAATCCTGATTAGGCTCATGGAATTCTATCCCCAGGTTGATTTTTGATAGGCATAAAGTTATTTGAATTTCTTATCCCAAATTCCAGTGGGAGTGTGTCTTGTTAAAAGCTGAGTCTATCAGTCTCTGTTCCTGGCACAAATTAGTTTTTAAAAGTTTTCTGAAAATGAGTTGCTACATCATTTGCTGAGCATATTCAGCCTCTATACTTTTATATGCGCTTAAAGCAAACATGAAATGAAAAAAAGCAACTGAAATGGCATTTCACTCCTTCCTGTTTCATTTTTCTCTCCACTGTCCACAATTACTCTGGTGACCCACTGACTGCTTGTTTTATCGGAGTAGGAGAGGCAAGACAAAGAAGATAATTAACAGGGAGAAACACAGCAGCTTAAATTATAATCTTAAAAAACGATAGAAGCAGAATTTAAGGTCATCAGCAAGTTCAACGCACATCCCCTCAATGCCCACCCCTGTATTAATGTAAAATGCAGGGCCTTTCAGTTCATGTACATTTTGTGTTTTTGCTCTACAAGAGGCCTTCAATATGTGATCTACCTTCACCAGGCACCAACTACTTAATAGAATGAAAATTAAAACTATAGATATCTTAGCTCAAATGGCCATAACAAAATGCTGTAGATTGGGTGGCTTAAACAACAGAAATTCGTTTACTTATAATTTTGAGAGGGTAGAATTGTGAGATCAAGGTGCCAGCATGGTCTGGTTGTGTTGAGGGCTCTCTTCCTGTCTTGCAGAAGATTATTTTCTCATTGTAACCTCATGTGGCAGAGAGAGACAGAGGCAGAGACAGAGACAGAGGCAGAGGCAGAGAGAGAGAGAGAGAGAGAAAACGTGCTTGTGTTTCTTCCTATGAAAACATTAATTTTTATCAAATTAGGGCCCCACCCTCATGACCTCATTCAAACTTATTTATTTCTATGAAGGCCCTATCTCCAAATATAGTCACACTGGGGGTTGGGACTTCAGCTTATGTCACAAATATTCAGTCCACAACAATAGATATATTATTGTCTCTGGGTCAAAGCTTTTACTAGAAAAATGGGCAGAACCACAGCTCAAAGATTCTATCTCTCTTATTCACAGAACAATTGGGCTATCTGACATGTGCGCTTTAAACTTATGGGTATCTGATCCCATTCTGTAGGTAATTTTCTGCCTTCTCCACATTGCACTGACATAGGTGAATCCAATTCTTGCTGAAGTTGAGCTTCTTTTCCTTATGCTGATTATTTTATGATTCTAGATGCTTTCCTCTCGTGGTTGAATGGGTCAGGGAGAGAAGGAATTGAGAAGGGTCTTACTTGGCTCATTGTTGTTTTCTTATTTCATTTTATTTTATAAAACCACCATGATAGAGTTACCTAAATATGAAGCTAATAATTTCCGGATATGTATGTATGTGGGGTTGTTATTCAAACCCATGTTCGTATGCATTCAAAGCCTTGATTGTTGTCACAATCCATGAAGGTTCTCTACCACCAAATTAAAGAGTCATTGAAACACTATTTTCTTACACTACCCTAATGGCACATACTCAGAACAAATTATTTGCATAGACATTGTAACATGTACAACTCACCAATTACAGTCACCTAATTGTGAACATTCAGCATTTCTTTGTTATGTAGCTAACTTATTATATCATTTCTGAATATAGCTAGAAGTTTTCAGGGTTTTCCTTTACTTGCTGGGTCTATATGTTTATTTATTCATAATATCTTAATAGATTTCATAATGTTCATAAAAGTCTCATCTTTTTAATATATGTAGTGTCTGTTATGCCATTTTGTCATTCCTGATGTTGGTACATGTGTCTTCTCTCAATTTTTTTTCTGAATAAGCTGGACAAAGGTTTATCTATATTGTTGATATTGTCAAATCCCTAACTTTTAGACTATGGCTTTTCATGAATTTTAAATCAATTATCTATTTCATTGATTTCTCCTCTAATATTTGTTATTACTTTTATTCTGCTTACATTGGGCTTCATTTGCCCTTATTTTTCTAATATCTTAAGGAAGAAGTTGAAGTATTTTACTTGATATCTTTTCCCCTTTTTCTAATATAGATGTTTAGTGCTATTAATCTTCCTTAAAAACTGCTTTAGTAGGATTCTCCAAAATTTTGTAATGTTTTCTTTTCATTTTCCTTTAGTTGAACATATATTCAATTTTCTGTTTTGACTTTCTTCTTTGACCTATGGGTTATTTAGAAATCTGTTATTCAGTTTCCAAATGGTTGTGATTTTTAGAAATCTTTGTACTATTGATTTTTAATATAATTTCATCATAGTCTGAGAACATACTTTGTATTATTGCTAATCTTTTAAGATTTATTTTGTGACCCAGAATATAGTCTGTCTTGGTAAATGTTACACATTCTCTTGAAAGAAATATATAGTTTGGTATTAATTAGTGGAATACTCTATAAATGTCAATTACTTTAAGTTGGTTGATACTGTTGCTTACATGTTCCACTAATTTTCTAATTATCTGTTCTCTCATTTATTCAAATAAGGTATTAACATCCTTAATTTTAATTCTAGATTTCTGTTCTTCCAGTTGTATGTTTTGCTTTATGTATTTTGAAACTTTCAATTTGTCCTCTTTTTTATATTGTCTCTTGTTTTCTTACTTTTTTTGTATTAATTGATTGGTTTTCTATTCTGGTATTTTCCTCTACTAGTTTGAAAGTTATACACCCTGGTACCATTATTTTAGCATTTACTCTAAACGGTTAATATGTCAAATTTAAACTCAAGTATCAAGAGCAAGTTCTTCAGGGTTTCAACCTTCCTTCCAAACAGTACAGTGAAATTTCAATCACTTTATCTCCAATTATTTTGTACCTTACTTGTATGCTATCTTTATTGTGTATTTTAGTTTTTATCTTAGTTTTTAATTCCTGAAATATTATAATAATTTTATAGTCTTATTTTTATTGAAATATCACCAAATATATAACATTTTGCTTGCATTTTAGTTCTTCCTGTATTTAGGATCTTCTAGGTGGGATAATTTTATTTTTTGCCTGAAGAACATTGTTTACTGTTTTAATTGAGTAATTCTATTGATAGCAAATCTGTCTTTTTCTGAAATTTTCTTTATTTGTCTTCTTCATGTATGATGTTTTCACTGAGTGTAGAATTCCAGGTTGACTTTTATTTTATTGCAGGAGATAGAAGATTGTGTTCCACCATTTTATGGCTTCCACCGTTGCTCTTGAGAAGTTAGCTGTCAGTAAAACTGTTGCTTATTTAAAGATGATGTATTTTCCTGGCTAGCTTCCCTTTAATCATATTTGTTTTCATATATGACCTGCTCTTTTTTCATAATTTCACTAAATACTGTTTTCTTCTTATTTAGCCTGCTTTGAATTTCCTGAGCTCTTGTATTAGATAATTGAATCTTTCATCTATTTTGAAAAATTCTCAGTCATTCTCTCTTTAAATTTTTCCCCCACCTCATTGTCTTCCTTATTTTCTTCTAGAACCTCAGTTGTATATTGTTCTGGATAATGTTTTTTGAATCCTCTTCATTTACTCTTTCCCTAAAAGGATGACATGTAGGGACTGTGTCAATGACCTGTGTTGTCCTCTGGTTTCCAAATATGTTCAAATAATATGAGACAGTGAGTTTGGGCACTGATTTCCATTAGTTCCTCTTTGCCAGGCTGATAGGTCATTTACTAAAGGTCACAGCTCCTGTCAGGAAGCTTTTTCCTCACAGCTGCCCTCTCTGGATTCGGTCATATTCCCTTTCCTATTCTTTCTAGGCCTATAAATCTTCTCACTGGATCTTCCATGACACTTAACCTGCCTTTCATATTTGGTGTCTCCATGTCCACCTGGGTTATATTGTATGTAATATCTTCCAGTTCAGAATTTCTTTCTATAGTCGTAATGATTAGTTTTGCATTTATAGATTCTAGAAGTTCTATTTGGCTCTTTATCAAATCTGTTTGGTAATTTATTATACTCTGTTTTTATTTTATATTTTATCTGCTTATTTTGTGTCTTTAAACATACAAAACATATTTCTTTTATATGCCGTCTGATAGCAGTTGTATCTGAAGTCTTCATGCATCTGATCTGCAGATAGCTGTTTTTGTTGTCTTTTTTTCTATTTCTTTTAGTGTTCTGTGCTTTTATGAATGTGAGATTATATGCCTTGGAGCTTCATTTATGGGAATTTTCTAAATCCTGGAATAACCATCAGTTTCTCCAAATGATTGGGTTTTCGTCTGCCAGGTCCCTCCATGAACTATGTGTCAAGGATTGCTATAAAAAATAACATATCATTGGAATTTGGACCATATAATGGGTGGCTAACAATTATTACTGTTTCATAGCAGCAAGGTGGCTGTATCTAATTCATATTTACAGTATGTTTAGACAGTTGGGAGCCCAGAGTTGCAAGATGGATTTCTTCTGGAAGAAGACTCTTGATTTTGCCTTGTATCATTTAAGTTACACAAGACTATGAAGACATAATGGAAGTTGTCATCAATGCTTCATTCTTGGTTTCCAACTTCACGTAGGTTTTGGCTTGATGATGATGATGATGATTTTGACATCACATGGAAAGTTTTAAAAATATGCTTTCCTAAATTGTATCCAACATGGCATATTAGTCTGTTCTCACATTGCTATTAAAAATACTTGAGGCTGGGTAATTTATAAAGAAAAGAGGTTTAATTGTCTCATGGTTCTGCAGGCAGTATAGGAAGCATGATGCTGGCATCTATTTTGCTTCTGCGGAGGCCTCAGGAAACTTACAATCATGGCAGAAGGTGAAGCGGGAGCAGGCACTTTGCATGGCTGGAGCACAAGCAATAGAGTAAGCAGGGAGGTTTTGCATATTTTTAAACAACCAGATCGCAGAACTCATTCACTATCACGAGGACAGAACCAAGGGCGATGATGCTAAGCCATTAATGAGAAATCTGCCCCCGTGATTCCATCATGTCCCACCAGGCCTCACCTCCAACACTGAGGTTTATATTTCAATATGAGATTTGGAGGGGACACACATCCAAACTATATCAATTGGTAAGTGGTTTCAGTTAAATAATCACTTAATATACCTTGTCAGCCAAAGTGCTGGTATCAAAAACTATCATGTTATTCTTAGATTGTTGTCATTTTTTTGTATTAGGTATGTCTTTTGTAAAGAGCGTAGAGTTCAGTTTACTCTTATTGAATCTGAGATTTCATGTCTTCTAATTGTGTGGTCTGTCTTCTGTTATTACACACTTTCTGATCTTTACAATTTTTTCCTTGGCTTAATCTTTAAAAGCTTCATGGAGAAGTTATACCTTAAGCTGAGTTGTGATGAAAGTGTACCTGTCAGTTGGAGTTTTGTAATGAGAGAAAGAGAAAGCGCTCACTGTCAGTGGTTGAATTCATATATTAATATTGTATCATGCTGTACCTCTTATTTTAAAAGCAGCGCATAAAAATTATATCCAAAGTTATTTTCTGATAATGGATATTTTATGGAGTTTTAAATGCAAAACATTTTATAACATCAGTATTCACACCAGAAATCTAAAGTCATATTATAACAGTGCAATTTTAGCATACAGTCATGTGCCACTTGATGACCTATGGTCAATAACATACCACATATGCAACTGTGGTCCAATAAAATTATAATACCATATTTTTACTTTACCTTATCTATGTTTAGATATGCTTAAATACACAAAGACCATTGTGTTCCAGTTGCCTACAGCATTCAGTAGAGTCACATGCTATACAGTTTTGTAACCTAGGAGGAATAGGCTATACCATTTAGCCTAGGTGTGAAGTAGATTATGCCACCTAGGTTTGTGGAAGTGCAGTCTGATATTCACAAGATGAGGAAATCACCCAAGGATGCATTTCTTAGAACATAACCCCATTGTTAAGTGACACATAACTGTATTTCTAATAAAAATATGGAATTTGAAAAGCGATAAAACCATCATACTTTATCCATAATTAGGGCAGCTAATAAAATTAACACTTTGTAGTATCTAACAATAATAAAAAAATAGAGTCTGTCTGAAGTATAATATTTTAAAAAATGCTAAAGCTAGGTCCTGGTTCAGGAGGAAGGGTGTTAAAAGGCATAAATGGTGGTTTTTAAAGACGTTTTATAGGTCAGAACACTGAATGTCATATATTTGCCATGGTGATTAAATTCAGTGTTACAGATGAAGAATGAGGTCCAGAGAAGAGATACAATTTACTGGAGTCAGGCAGCTCTTAAGTGGCGGTTTAGCTCCAATGCTGAGTCTAAATTCATTTCTTTCCACTATACTATATTTCCTGCTAGCTTACATTCCTTCCATCGCTAGTAATTTTCCCCAGAAATGTTTCATAAATATTTCCTTTATAGCTCCTTTACACTAATATTAAAAACGTTTCTGCACAAATTTACAAGTATCACCTGGACTAACCCAGAAGCTCATATTGAGAACGTGCTGTAATGATCTGCTACATGAGGAAACTCCCTATTAACATTACTTTCCTCATCATTTCCAACACTTAAAAAAACCTATTGTCAAGTAAAGTACAGTAACAAAATTCTAGTGAATTCATTCATTTTTCGGTTCTTCCTCCGTTGTGTCTTTTACCCATTGGTTTATTAAAAGGGAGAGAAACATTTATTCAAAGAACAAATGAAAATAAGTTAAATTTGTAATTTTTTAACATGGACGTTTTGTGGTAAAGAAAATTATATATGATATTAATAGTTTGTGCAATTATTTAACAGAGATGAAATAAATATTAGGTTGGTGCAAAAGCAAAATCCACGATTACTTTTGCACCAACCTAATATTTATATGAATGTATATAATTCCTAATGCCCAACAGTTTCAAGTTAGCATGTTTTAGCATCAACAGCATGTGCAGTATTTGTTACATTAGCCTTACAACATTAATTACTTTATTATCTCCATTTTGTATAAGAGCAAACAAACTTGAAGAGATTAAGTAATATGGCCACTGCCACACAAGTCAATCATGAAATAGAAAAGTTTGTCTAATTGCAGAGCCTGTGTTCTTAACCACAGTGCTGTTACTGGAATCTCAAGCATGCTAAACTTTGGCATGAAGAAGCATAAATATTTGTAGAAATCTACATGTACCATTTCTGAGTACTGTGACTATTATTGTGATGCAGGTTTAGGAGGAGAATGAATCTCGAAGTAGGCACATTCATGCTGAAGATGTCATTTAAACTGTGCCTTGAAGAAAAGGAAGAATAGAGGGAATAGAGGCTAAAAAGTACATTTTTGGTGGAGCATAGTTGGAAAGAAATGTGGTAATAGGAATAGCAATTATGGCAACACATAGGTCAGTCTGGCCGGGAGAGGATGCATGTGGAACAGTTAAATGAGATAATTAGAATTAAAGCCTTCTTTCACTTTTTATTTATTTGTTTTTAATTTATTATTATTATTTTGAGATGGAGTCTCACTCTGTCACCCAGCCTGGAGTGCAGTGGCACGATCCCAGCTCACTGCAACCTCTGCCTCCCTGGTTCAAGTGATTTGCCTGTCTTAGCCTCCTAAGTAGCTGGGAATACAGGCGCTCACCACCACACTTGGCTGACTTTTGTATTTTTAGTAGAGACGGAGTTTCATCATATTGGTCAGGCTGGTCTCGAACTCCTGACCTCAGGTGATCCACCTGCCTTGGCCTCCCAAAGTGCTGAGATACAGGCATGAGCCACCACACCTGACCTTTTTTCACTCTTCATATTCACATATTTGGTTCAAATTTCTTTTATAAAGGGAAAATATATAGGCATTTTCACTTTAAAAATGAATTTGTCCTCATGAAAATTGTACTTATAGTTCTTGGCCACAAAGTGCAGTGCTTATTTGATTAGGTGTTGAAATCTAATAGGAAGAGTCTTTTTTAGCTAATTAAAACATTGACTTATCTCTGAGCATGCCACTGATTAAACTGAAGTTTTTTAAAAAAATATAAGAACATGTCATTTCTGTTGGATTTCAAATATAGCATCAAGTGCATGCAAATGCTTTCCCTGTGTGCTGCTGATGAATTTAGCCAAGTGAAAGTAGAAGCAATTACTAAGAATAGTAATGACTAAAACATGTTTCTGAAGAATCATCAAAAACGGCATTGGAAAACCATTGCTGGAATTACCATCGAAGTTGCTGTTGCTGTAGTTGTTTTCTCATGTGTATTTTGGGTTGACTTGTAATCCCTCCCTCACAAAAGAAAAATATATGTTGTAATCATAACTCCAAGTACCTCAGAATGTGTCCCTATTTGGAACTTTGTAATTAGTTAAGATGAGGTCATAGTGTAATATGGTGGGCTCCTAATCCAGTATACTGGTGTCTTTTTGAGAAGATGATCATGGGAACACACAAACACACACAAGGAGAGCACCACACCAGAATGAAGGCAGAGACTGGAATTACACAGATCCAAGTCAAGAATTACCCAGATGCTAGACAGAGACAAAGTAGGACTCCCCTACAGGTTTCAGAGCGAGCATGGCCCTGCTGACACCTTGATTTCAAGCTTCCAGAACTGTGAAACAATATGTTTCTGTTGTTCTAATTTACTCAGTTTGTGGTGTTTTGTTATTGTAGCCCTAGGAAACTAATACAATATGCAAAGTAATAAACAAGATGTATGGAACAGTTTTTCAACACAGAGCAATATGCATTATTTTCACAAACTATGAAGCCTCCTTTTATTTTTTTAAGGAAAAATATTTTGTTTAATCCTGAATAATGTTATGCTCAGAAGTTGTCTTACAAAGATGTTAATATAGTTATCTTAACATCAGTTTAAAGAACTATACTTTCCAATGTGCTAATTTTAGGTTTATTGAAAATATAAGTATGAATTATATATGTTATTATATGAGAACATGTTAATATATACCATAATATCTTTTAATATTGTAAATATTTAAATTTATAAATTCTAGTTCTTAAGATTTTCCATCTATGGAGAAATAAATACATTTAAATGTGCATGTATATCAGAGATACAAAAAGCAATTTATAAGAGTGACAGAAGTAGCAAAGTTAGAGGAAAAATACTTAAACTGAGGTTCGAATATAATTGATTTCTAGTCTTAGCATCATTGTTTAGGGGCAGAATGTAATCGAGTCCTTTAATATATGAACAAATCTCAATTATTTCATTTGAAAAAACTAGTGTAGTCGTGAGATGCTTTGAAGATCAAATGAGAAGCATGTCTCCAGCTGGTGGAATTTTTGCATATCATAGGTACTCAAAATGGGCCTATAAACAGATACATGGGCATAGTCTGGAGGATTCCTGAATTAGGATGGGATATATGTGACATTCTTCATCTCCTATAAAATGACAAGAATTAAGGGTGGGCATGGTGACTCACACCTGTAATCCCAGCACTTTGGGAGGCCAAGGTGGGTGGATTGCTTGAGCTCAGGAGTTCGAGACCGACCTGGGCAACATGGTGAAACTCCTTCTCTAAAAAATACAAAAATTAGCCACATGTGGTGGTGTGTGCCTGTGGTCCCAGCTACGTAGGAGGCTGAGATGGGAGGATGGCTTGAGCCTAGAAGGCAGAGGTTGCAGTGAGCAGAGATGGTGCCACTGCACTCCAGCCTGAGCAACAGAGTGAGATCCTATCTCCAAAAATAAAAATAAAAAAATACAAGAATTTGAGTTTCCTCTTCCCCATTTCTCTATGGACTCCATTCCTCCCCCATTTTCCTACTGAAGTCAGAGTTAATTTTGTTCAATTAATTAAATACTAGTTTGGGACTATGTACTAGACATTTTTTAATGAAAAATGAAGATCTAAGACAAATATGAAGCTGTCACTGTCTTCAAAAACTTCAATAGTTTTGTGCAAGAAAAATTTTTTTGAAGTTCTTGTTAAAAATGTAGAACTGGGGGCCTCACCTCTAAAAGTTAAGTTCAGTAGGATTACAATTGGACCCAGATTTCCCATTTCAACAAGAGCCCTAGGTAATTCTGCAGTAAATAGTCTATAAACCATCTTTGAAAAAACCTCTGGTTTTAATGACCTAAAGCTGATTGAAACAGTCCCTTAAGTCTTTTGATAGTTTTTCATTACAGAAATAGACACTTCCCCCCAAAATTATGATTTATTACCACTAATATATGCTACTTTGTATCACAACTGAAAGATGAAAATCCTTTTGAGGGAGAAAGTAAGATGAGGAGAAACAGAGGGGAGCTCTTAGTCTCTTGTGGATACTAAGATTTGCTTTACACAAAAATCTCTTTAAAATTTTTTTGCATAAATTTAAGGGGTAAAAGTTCATTTTTGTTACATGAATACATTGTATAGTGGTGAAGTCTATAACCATCACCCAAATAGTGTATTATTAATGGGTATTATACCCATTAAGTAATTTCTCATCCCTTCCCCCCACCAAGTCTCCACATCTATTATTCCATCCTCTGTGTCAATGTGTACATTATTTAGCTCCCACTTGTAAGTGAGAACATGTGGTATTCGACTTTCTCTGAAAAAATTCTTTTAATAGAAATTCCTAAATCCATAGCCCTAACAAGAACCGTTAAGTGTGTAGAGAACCAAGGCTAGAGAACGTATATTTTGCTGCATCAAAATCTTTCTTTGAACTCAGGAAATTAAATCACATTATTAGCTCTTCAGTAAAGTTAGTGGAATTTTAATAAATTACTGATATTCTTGAAATGTTGAGTAATGCTAACTATATGAAAAATTAAAAATGCATTTTTTTGAAAGTTTAGTTTGATAAATTATAATGAACAGGTAAGAGATTTCCAGTTGATATGGACAGGAGACAGGGAAATACTAGGTAGAAGAGAGTGGTTCCCTGGCAAAGGCCCCACCCTTAAGCCTGGATACCCACAGCCCCAAGTAAGAACAGACATTTCTATTTTCGCAGCCGAAAAGTTGCCTTTTGGCCCACCACGCCCCCTATCTTATGCCCATAGAAATCCCAAACCCCAGGCTCCAGAAGCAGATGAGGAGACGAACAGACAAACAACAGAATGGTGTGGCGGAGAGGATGAGAAGAAAAGGAATGTTAGGAGGAGTTTGGTTGGGGACAGTCAGAGAATCAGCTGCTGGATGGCCAAACTCCAGGGGAAGATCATCTTCCCACTCTATTCCCTGTCCAGCCCCCCATCCAGCCTGCTGAGAACCGTGTCCTCCACTCAATAAAACCCCCATATTCAATCTTCAAGTCCGTGTGTGACCCGAGTCTTCTGGGACGCTGGACAAGATCTTGGGATACAGAAAGCTGGCACAGTGGTCCCCTGCCCTTGCAAAAAGTCAGAGGGTCCACTGAGCTGGTTAACCCTTAAGCCATCCATGGATGGCAAAGCTAAAAGAGTGCACTGTAACACACACCCACTTGGGCTTTGGGAGTCTCAGACACCTACCCTTAGATGCTGCTGTGGGGCCAGAACTCAAAAGAGCTCCCCTCAGTTCCTGCACCTGCCCATCTGCGTGCTTCCCATCCCGTAAGGGGTTTGAGCTTGCGGTGGCTGAACAGAGAGCTACGCCCCTGTTGCATGTCCTGCAAGGGGGTGGGGTCAGGGAACTCTCCTGTTTCACAGTGAGTACAGCAAAATATGATGAAGTTGGAAAAGACCCAGGCTCAGGGTTTGGGTAATGAAGTTAATCGCACGATGTCGCTAATTACTTGAAGTACTTAAAACCCTTAACATATCTGTAAACCCATTTCCTCATCTATAAAATGTGGATAGAGGCTTAATGATTTTTAGACTTTGTTCCATTTCTAAAAGATCTAATTCTACCTTAGGGATTTTCAAGGCGTCCATCCCAAATTTTACAGCATGACTAGAAACTTTTTCTTCTAAATGGCCTAATGGCAAATGGCAAGATATTTTTCACATTTAAATAGCTATCTATGAAGCCTATTATTGCTAATATTTACTTCATAAAACACACAGAAGTACATGTAAATAATTTTATTGTCTTTTGAAAGAATATTTGTTTAAAAATATTTCACATATATAACCCAAAATACGTGCAATATACCCAATTTACATTTAGGCTAGCTCCTGAGTGGCAGAAAAGACAATATGGAACAGGTTAATAGAGTAATCACACTTCTCTAGATGTTTTTAGTTTAGAAAGCTATTTCTGAATCTGTCTTTAATAATAAACTTAAGACTTCAAAGAAGTCATTAATATTTTAATGTATCATACTTTGTATACGTTGTTATATATGTATACATCATACATGTTGTTTTTTCTGACTTTTGTTAATAGCATATTTGTTTTAAAAGCATAAATTAAGATTTAAAAAATCAAATTATATTTTAAATGCACAAGAAGATATAGCTTTTTAATCTGTGATGAATTTTTCTTTTTGATTTTTAGTTTTGGTTATTTGTATGATGTATAAAATCAGCATATTTTGTCTACGGAGAACCCTTTTGCACAAAAGTGTCATTTATTCATAAATGTTAATTTGTAAAAAGTTAATTCATTTTTAATTAAAGTTGGCCAAATTGCTTTTCTCATGTGGGTGGACTGTCTTTATTAAATTATTAAATTATTATTATATTCTTATACAGGTGCTATCGTGTGAGTAATAGTCTGGCTAATTTTCAATATTTCAAACTTAATTTAACAACTTGTGTTTATATATTTTGATTTTATTTCAATGGTTATTTTTCCACCTGGATGGGTATTTGAGTTCAAGTTATTCCTTCTATAAGATGTGTTAGAAAGTTTTCTTGTTTAAAAGGGTAGGGATGGTTTTTAAGTCAATAAAAAGAGAATAGGTGTAATAAAAATTAACAGAATTGTAAATCTAAGGTAGTGTAAGTGACTGCTTTAGTGGTTGATGGTTAGTGAAGATTTGTGTGTTTCTGTTTGTGTGCATTAGTATATGCAATCTAATCATTATTTTCACCTAAAATGCCAGTTTATATATATTCTCTGTTGATGAAAAGAGTCAAACTCTATAAATATTTGAAGAGATTTATTCTGCACCAAATATGAGTGATCATGGCTCATGACACAGCTTTCAGGAGGTTCTGAGAACATGTGCCCAAGGTGTGGGGTACAGCTTGGTTTTATATATTTTAGGAAGGCAAGAGACATCAGTAAAATACTGTTAAGAAATCCATTGGTTTGGTTTAGGAAGCCGGAACAACTCAAACTGGGGCGGGTGGGGGGTGGTCTTCCAGGCTATAGGTAAATTTAAACATTTTCTGGTTGACAATTGGTTGAGTTTGTCTAAAGGCCTAGGATCGATAGAAAGGAATGTTCAGGTTAAACATAAAGCATTGTGGAGACCAAGTTTCATTGTGCAGATAAGCTTTTAGATAGGAGACTTTAGAGAGAGCAGGTTGTAAATTGTTTTTTTATTGAACTTGAAAGGGTACCTGGCTCTTAGTTGATTATCTCCTGGATCTGGAAAGGAAAGAAGGAAAACAAAGAGGAAAGAGGATTCTCTATAGAATATGGACTTTTCCCACAAGATACTTTGCAGGGCAATTTCAAGGTATGTCAAGGAAATGTATTTTGGGGTTAAATATTTTTTTCCTTGTCTCATAATGTTATGCCAGAGTCAGTTTGAAAAGTATGTCACAATATATAGGATCAAATAAAACCCATCTGATGAGAATTCCTGGTTTGTAGAGCATGACTCCCTAGACCCCTTAGGTAGGAATTTGGGTAAGATAAAAAATCAGAGCTTAGTCCTCATTTCTAATTATCTGGAAATATGGGACAGCAGAAAGTAAGAAATGATGAAATACAATATATGTTTTAAAAATTCAGAATAATTATGATACCATCTTAGCTAAAGTAATCTCCTCTACATCACTCTGGTTCCCATGGTTTGATTTCACTTATGCCGAGTATCACCACCTGAAATCACAATCCTTTATGTATGTATATATGTAGGTACATGTTTATTTGTTTATTTTCTATCTTCCTCCATTTCCATTAGAACACGAACATTTCATAAGGACAAGGATTTTATCATTCTTATTCATATTGCAACTGCAGGACTCAGAATAATGCTTGGCAAACAGTAGGCACTAAATATATAGAATGAATGAGTGTATAGATATGGTTAGAATTATAGAAGCTAACAACAGCTGCCCAACCAAGAAATTCTTAGTAAGATTGTGAAGGGCAAAGTTCAACAAAAACTGAATAATTGGAAAGGTCAAGAAAGCTGCAGTTCTATAAACACATGAAGTAGAAGCTTAAGGTGGTTAGAGGCTAGGGAATTAGGACGTTGGCCTATATATATATATTTTTTTTTTGGGGGGGGTGGGCTGAGTTAGAAAGAAATACTTTTAATTTTATTTTCCTATTTTAAATAAAATCACAACATGAAATAACCTGAAAAGCATTTAGGCCAGCAGTCAGTGCTTTCTTTGCATGTGGTGGCTCCAGTGGAATAGAAGAGGCTTGGATGAGCCCTTGGGGAAGATGATGGACCTGTTTTCACAGTCAAATCCTGTGAGCATAGCAAGCTCAGAAAAGGAGATAAAGAATATGCCCAATTCTGAGCACAATTTCTTTAGTCTGAGACAAGTACAACATAGGAAGTATTGCTCCAGGCAAAGGACTATTGTTTGTAACATTAAAAAGTACCTCTATTTTCAGTCTTTCAGTTTACAAAATTTCATAGATAAGAATAAAGTTCTGTCTGAGAACAAAGGATATCACCCCTGTCACCACTCAACTGATGGCACTGGTGGTAGCTTCCATATTGTAATTTTGAACTTAACAAATGGACTTGCAACCAGTCTTTCAAAATTCAAATAGAGGAGTTTCTGTAATGTTTCTTCTCCTTAGAACTGTCTTAGCTCTCCTATTCATCCCTGTCTTCATTTCTGTTGCTGTTACTACAAATTACTGCATACATTGTCTTAAAACAGTTCACATTTATTTTCTTACAGTTCTGGAGGGCAAAAGTCCAAAGTGGATCTCCTTGGGCTCAAATCAAATGTCAGCATCATGTTCTTTCTGGAGATAGACTCTAGAATTCTCTATCTAGAATCTAGATAGAATTCTAGGAAGAATCTATCTCCTTTCCTTTTCCAGTTTTGAAAGGTCCTTGGATTGTGATTTTCTTTCATCTTCCAAGCCAGCAATGGCCAGTCAAGTCTTTCTCACATCACAGCACTCCACCACTGACACTTTTGCCCTCCTATTCTCATTCAAGGACCCTTGTGATTACTTTGGGCCCACTCAGATGGTCCAGGATATTAGCTGATTAACAACCATAATTCCATTTGCTACCCTAATTCTCCTTTGGTATGTAACATATTTCTAGATTCTGGGCATTAGTACGTGAACATCTTTCAGAGACAATTATTTGTCTACAGACCTATTTTCTTTATGAAAATGTGTGGTTTTTATAAATGTATTTCAAGAAATGAACTATTCTATTTTCATGTCTTTTTGAAACGGTCCAAGTCTAGAGTAGAAAAGAATCGATGCTCTTGTTTACTCCTGGTCATTTTATTCCTCAAAAAGAACCAAGGTCAAGGTATATCCAGAGCAGAGCCAAGCTTAAAGAGGACCAAGCTCAAGACCATCAGAGTAGGGCAAGGTCAGAACAGTCACAGCTGAAATTTATTTTTTCCAATTAGACTTTGCTGCTCTTTTAAAGAATACCTGTTCTCCACGAGAGGAAAGCAATGACATTGCTTGCTATATGTAATGACCTATTTGCAGACACACAAGTCTCAAAGAGGGGTTTATATGCAGTGACTTTTGGTACAATCCCTGCGGTTAGTGGAAGCATTTATACCCTGGGAAAGACTTGAAATTAATGCTTTACTTTTGCAAAGCACACAACACTTGAGCACTCCCAAAGTTTTTAAAAATAAAGTTTGTAACTTGAAATTCATTATTATCTCTCCAGGTAAACTCCAGTAATAAAATTTATGTATTTGACCTCTGTGACAGATTCTAAATAGGAATTAATCTCTGTAATTAACTTGTAATGGAATCACTTTCTAATTGTGTGCACATAAAACCTAACAGTTGCTTATTTTATACTGTTTTTGGCAGTAACTGTTCCATCACATCATTTTATGAGGCAATAATATAGTGTCTAAATAGAAACACTCAGAGCACAAATAATTTATCCTATTGAATAACAAAGATATTTTCATCAATAAATCAGGAAATCAGATTACTTTTCATGTGGGCCAGCCCTGAGTGAGACACTAATGGCTGCAATAAATGTCATGATTAATGACGTTTGAATGTCAGAAGTTTGAAAATTCAACATAAACTTATGAAATATCCAGACATTCATAAGTTAATCCACACCTCAAACCATTTAAATTTCTTTACATCATTCATCCAACATCTATGCTCTAGAATCTTCTCATTTATCTCACTTTAAGTATATCCAAAACTGTGTGGATTCATGGTATTCTTGACCAAAACCAGGAAGTTTTACTACTGACCCAAATCTAAAAATGGCTGTTTTTACTGAAGGAGTCCTTGAAGCTGTTGCTGAGGAACCAGCTTTGGAAAACAAAGATAAGGTTTAATAAAAACGTATTGATTAAAAAGAAGAAAAGCTCTGAAAAGCAGTCATTTCTCAAGAAAGCTGGTATGTTATGATAAACTTTTCTAGGCTTTGTCTATTCCCTGGTTGCTGTGCCATACAAACATCTTCTTACTCCACTCTCTGAACAATATATTTCATGTTCTGATAATTTCTGAAGTGTTATCTGTTGGATTTAATAAGAATTTACATTTCAAATGCAAAGATCTTAGAGAAGAGCTAGAGTCCATAGGCCATACAAAATATATCTGACTTAGTCCATTTTGCATTGCTATAAAGGAAGGACTGACTAGGTAACCCAAAGAGGTTTATTTGGCTCACAGTTCTGCAGGATGTACAAACACGGCACCAGCATCTGCTCAGCTTCTGATGAGGCCTCAGGAACTTTCTGGTCATTGCAAAAGGCAAAAGGGGAACTGGCATATCACATGACGAGAGGGAGCAAGAGAGATGCCAAGTTCCTTAAACAATCAGATTTTACATGAACTCATAGAGTAAAAACTCACTCATTACCACAATAGCGGCACCAACCCATCCATGAAAGACCTGCCCCCCCATGACCCAAACACCTCCCATTAGGCCCACCTCCAACACTGGAGGTTATCTTTCAACATGAGATTTGGAGGGGACAAAACATCAAAACTATAATAATATCCTTGCCTGCAGGAAATTAAATATGTTAGGAGACAGCACTTGTGAGACATATTAGTGTCTTTGTCCACGTTAATTGTTATGTGTGGCTTGAAGGCAGAATAAGCAATATTTGCTAGAATCTTCTAGAATTACTTATAGGAATTAATCTTTTAAAAAAGTAATATTTATAATGGCACAGTGGTCAATTAGCCAGAATTTTCTAAAGGACTTGGCACATGCTTAACAATAGTTTGATAAACAGAATTTTTCTTATAACAATTTTATTTTTATTTGAGGATCTTCATTGCTATAGGAACTTCAGCTTCAGTCAATGGCTTAAATAGAAGCAAAACAGAAGAAACCGTGCTCACCTAAAGATTTTTACAGACTGAAAACTTATAGGGAAAGCAAAGTATGAATAAAGAAAGTAGGAAAAGGATAAAGAAATGGTGGAATGGGGTAAAGATTAATTAAGAGAACATGGCTGGCCATCATTAGCAGTAAAGGATTACTTAACCAGGATCTATGGGGTATGACATTTTCTTCAAGAGTCTGAATTATCTGCTGTCATTTGTGTTCATTTTGACACTGATTGATTTTGGAATTGTATTCAAGAATTGAGCAAAATCTTGTGAACTGGCATCATGTCAACATCCCCTACTAGTAGTTGTAGTTCCAGTATCTTTTTGGTCCTCTGTTACATAGAGTTTCTTGGTTAAATTCATGTGAGAGTGTGTGTGTGTGTGTGTGTGTGTGTGTGTGTGTGTGTGTGTTATTTTTTTAAACCATGCTTCATGATCATCACAACTGGATAGCTATTGCCATAATGTATTTTTGGAATGAAATGAAAAGGACCGAGTACTAGACTCTTTCTAATATCTGAATGTGGGTATTAAAATATGAATGTATGGATTTTGTTTTATCAAATTTTTAGCAAATTTGAATATTCTATAGATTATACTTTGCTATATTTATCTAAAATCCAGAAATACTTTTAATGGAAAGGCTAAATCAAGCTGATTAACATATGTAATTTTTAACTGACTTTTAAAATATAGTTTGCACTCTTTGAGTAATTATTTGGGGCACGAGGGTTATTTATAAAGGTGATTTTCAACAGTTATTTCTGCACAGTACCTTTAAGAGGGTATGTGAAGAATTTGTACTTGTACCAAGTTGTCATTTTCCCCAAAGCTTGAGCACTGCCAGGTGAAATCATGGGCTCTATGTTGCAACTTGTAGGGGTGCATGTCTTCTTTTTTACGTAAGAGAGCTAATCTTGTTGTAAGGTGCAGGTCATAAAAATAAGACCAAAGATAGACCAAGGAATAGCTAGGGGCCTGATTTGCTATGGCACAGACTTACTAATTTTAATAGAAATGATGGGGGGAGGTTGTCTTTAAATAAGCTTTAGTATGTGACTCTTCTTTGTAAGTAGTTGTCTAAAGACAGCTAAAAAGAAACTTGCTGGGGCTGATTTTTAGATGAAGCAAATAGAAGTCAACATTGGTTGATCACATTAAAAAGAAACCAATATCTACATCAGAGACCCATGGTGATCTTAAAATATTAGCTGACAGGAAAAGTTCTAGAAGCCCCCATCCTTAGAAAATATCAGTAGTAGCACACATTTGCCACAAAGGAAGGATAAGGAAGTCATTGATGCCTGCTGCTACAACCAGGAGAAGCAGCTGCTGATTAGTTCTCCCCAGTTTTCTCTTTCCACTTAAAGATACACTCACCAAGTGATCTACTGTTAGAAGCCAATTTCAGAAGCTGCCATTGAGAATATACTATCAGGTTATATGAAAATAGGGTGCTATTATTCAGAGAACCTCTCAACACGTGGGGTAGCAAATAGGTTTCCATTCTTATGCTAACCCTCATGGATTGTTAGAGATCTCCTGCAGCACTGTCTTGAGAAAATTTAGGAGGTCATGTTCAGGTTAGTTGAGTAAGGATGTTATGATTAGTTAGAGATGTGCTTTGTGGATAAGAGCATAGGCATCTAGGTGTGTCACTCTTGACAACTGAGTTCAGCGTGTGTGTGTGTGTCTATGTATGTATATATGTGTGTGTGTATGTATGTATGTATGTGTGTGTGTATGTTACCAAAACACTGGGGGTTCCATCAAGGTCCTGCTGCTTGCTGCACAGAAAGGAAATGATGGAGACAAGTATTGCCAAGGAAGAAGACTTTAGTTGGGTGCTGCAGCCTAGGAGATGGCAGATCAGTCTGAAATCCATCTCTCTGACTGACTACAATTAGGGGTTTATATAGCAGAAATATACCTACAGCAGAAAAACAGGAATTAGTGAGGGGTAAGGAAGAGGAATTAGTCAATAGGAAGCAGGTAGTTCTTTAGGTAATCTGTGGGTGAGGGGTCTGGCATCTCATTGTCCAAATGCAGTGATCTGGTCAGTTTCAGCTCCTTGATACTATCTGGGAGACCTGCTGGTTGGTTTCCTGAGAAAGAAACTCAGGTAAGACAAATGTAAATTTCTCAAGTTCAAGGCTTTGAGGGTCGATTATTTTGTTTCTTCAGAAGAAATGATAAACATCAATTCTATAGGACAATTGGGTCAGTTTCATTTATATATATATAGTGTGTGTGTGTATATATATGGTGTGTATGTATATATGTGTGTGTGTATGTGTGTGTGGGCATGAGTGTGTGTGTGCCTATGTATCTTTAATATCTAAGGGTATGTTTTACCTCATATATAGAAATACTGGTGCTATTAGAAGTCCAAAAACCTGATAAAAGGTTTAATCCAGAAACGGAGGTCTTGATTTGTTAACTGGTCCTTAGATTTATGACATAGGTTATACCTGAAAAAACAGATCAATTAACAAGCCTTTATTATTGGGGGTTGGGGGAGAAAAATGAAGTGAAAGATGTCGTCAATTCCCAGAAATCTGAATGAGCCAAATTTGAAGTCAAATTTTTGTTTGTTTAATATCTCAGTTTTCCTAATGGTTGACATAGTTCGTGATATAAACAGTATTAAACATTATTTTTAGCATTTATAATAGCCATTAAATATACATGTTTGTATATAGTGTTCTTTAAATTTTAATTCTTTAGCATTGCTTTTCCATTCTGCTTAAAGTATCTTCGAATTTTCAAACTAAAGACATTTTCTACTCCTGTGCTGAGTAAGCAACTCTTACAGCAGGGATGAGCAGCTCCTCCTCTAATATCTGGGTTTCTCTCATGTAAATACTACAGGTCATTTCTGTCAGTCTACCACATAACTGTACTTTCCCAGCCCCTTGCTGACAGGAGGATGTCCTTTCTCTTTCTCCCTCTTTCTCCTTTCCTTCTTCTTTTTTTTTTTTTTACTTTAGGTAGCTCAGCTGCTGCTGCCAATCAGCATTTGATGGTTTTGTTTGTTTGTTTCTTTTGATACAGGAAGTCACTAGCTGTTAGATTGTCAACATTTCTTACATGAAAAGGACTGGTTTAATGAATATGAGATTTTGAAGACCTTTTAAAGATCAGTGCTTTCTACTTAAGTTTGGGCACTGAAAGATGGAATAATGCCATTTTGTGAAGCCACTTTACTGGTGTCCTTCAAGATTTTTTTTTTAAAGTAAAGAACACTACATTTCCTCTGGTACATGGTGTTCATATGTGTTTATGATTACATATTATCAGGTTCTCTGAGATTTTCTGTGTTATTAACCAGCTAAGTTTCCCAATTTTGCAAAATATTGTACTCATCTTACCACAGAACTTTATACTTTCACAGAACTCTTGAGTATGTTTCGTGTACTAGACTAAAACAAAATCATTGCTTTAATACACATTTTACATATTCAATTTCAAAGAAGCCAAGTGAGTAGTTAGAATGAGATAACTAAAATTTAAATTCTGGCTTATTTTTGTTATAATAACAATTTTGTGGTGGCTACGTCCATGCCTTACCAACTCAGTATTTCAGAATACTTTGTTTTCCAAAATGAAATTGTTAGCCATGATAGCTTTCAAATACCTACTTGCCTATACAAACATTTAATCTCTCTAAGATAGCCTTACTTATTGCTGGAAACTTCTCCCAGTAAGGAGCTATCACTTAATATCACTCTGGACAAGCCTCCACATGAGGTGATGAATCTCCCTCTTCAGTTCTTAGCCCTCATGAGATCACCAAGGCAAGTAGAGGAGTGATAAAGACTGACACTTGCTTCTGCTGGCACTGACACTCTGCACTGTTCTGCCCATAACACTTCATCTGAGTTGTGGCCATACCCGTTCCTTAATTTGCTCCTAGCATAACCCCATTTGGTAAGTGCCCAAAACCTGCTACTAATACAAGTCCTCCAAGAACACCTATATCTCAAAGTCCAGGCCCTCCTTCTTGGAAGCGATCTCAAACTCCAAGGTCAGGCCTAGCTCCCTTGCTCCTACTTCTGGTCACAGGATCTCACTCTTCTTTGGCTCACTGACACTTGAAACCCTTTATCTCTCCTATAAGAATGTCTTTGTGTGTTATGTCAATGTAACATTGACATCTATGTACACGTATATGTCACATCAACACATTTTCCAAAATGTAGTTTAGCAGTCTTAAACAGGGCCATATATAGGACAATAATTTTATAGTGCTGATTGGTCTTACCCAAGCCCAGACCATTTTTAAAAGTAATATCTTTCTTTCGACAAGTATCTTTCTGAACATCTATCTAAAGTCTAAGGGGGCTCAGTTTAGGATTTTCAGTGTAACCTCTCAACAGACACACACACAGAAGCAATGATCAAATATTAAACTAATACAGAGCTAATTAGGACTTCTCCCAAAGAAGCATTCAGGTTAGTCAGGTTAATGCTTTCTCCAGGAAAAATGGGAGATGACTCTCTTCATATTTAGATAATAAAGAGCCTTTTCAAATTATTTTTCCAGATCTAAAGAAGAGACTCATTTCATAGAGCCAACCAAAAGTGTAACCCAAACTACTTACAATTTGAAAATCATATGGCTGGGTATGGTGGCTGATGTCTGTAATCCCAGCAGTTAGTGAGGCTCAGACGAGAGGACTGCTTGATGTCAGGTGTTTGAGACCAGCCTGGGCAACATATAGCTACATGTCATCTCTTAAAAAAAAAAAAAAAGTGCTCCTCTACAGGTTCTTTTCCTCAAGGTTAGCAAACCACTAATCAAACAAAAAATTAAGTATCTTACACACTTATATTTTATGTGTGTGTTTTTTGATTTAGCTGTTAGCAGGGATATAGACTTTTCTAATATCTTCACCCAGAAATAATCTCCTCTTCCCTAGACATTCCGTACAGCACTTTGACTCTCTCTTGCATTGCTAGCTTTTTAATCATTTAGGTACCTTTGTTTTTATACCATATTGTGAACTGTGAGGATAGAGACAAAGATCATTTTCATCTCTGTGACCCTTTCCATGCAATTGTATCCTATGCTTGGTTAATACACTACCACTTTTGATAAACAGATGTCCTTACTTAAGAGTAAGGGTCTTGCATTATGGACCCTAATTTAATTTGCATGGCTCCTATAGAAAAATATTCATAGATCCTTAAAGCTGTTGGAATATTACCTTTAATGCTCATGATCCCTGATAAAGAGGCACCGAGGCAATGTTGTCATGTGTGTAAGAGGTTAGAGGCAGATGTTGAGCAAGTTACTTCACTCCCTGCATCAGTTTTCTCATCCCTGAAATGAGGTTCCTAATGGGACCTTCCTAATAGTGTCTTGTAAAGATTATTTGAAATTAATGTATGTAAAGCTTTTAGAACAGTGTCTGACACATGGTTCATACTCAGGAAAGGCTATTATTAACATTATTATTATATTGTTTTACATTATTATATTTTATTGTAACATTATTATTATAGCTATTATTAACATTGCCTTAGCAATTTGAAAGATCAATATCTCTTTAAGTCAAGCCAAAGGAGAACTAAATATACCAAAAATGTACACTATCTAGCCAATGCTAATGAAAATTTAGTTTTGTGGTATGTATACTGCCAAACTTAAGTAGTCCACAGAATAAGCTGACGTAGGCTTAGAAGTTTTCTATTTTCCAGGATTAAAAAAAAAGAAACAACGTTACAATTGCAAAAGAAAAAAAAAACCTAGATAATGCCAGAGATCAGTAAAAAATAAACCAGATGAAAAAGAACTTAATAAATGAAAATGTCTTATTTGGCCCAATAAGTCCTGTTATAAACATAAACACTCTCACTCCTCCCAACAGCTCACTGGCTGCTGGGGGCCGCTGTGATAATTTGACCCTAAACAGCTTTCCTTGGCTTTGTCATTACTACAGTGAGAAACACCTGGAAGAGCCTATGAGCCAAGGAGTAAAGCAATGAATAAATTTCAGAAATTACCACCAGGGAAAAATGTGGTTTCATGCCCTTTACTTTGTGCTCATTTCAGGTCAACTTGCTCAAAAGAACCTCACAATAAATCTGCTGCTATCAGTTCTTCTTACCAACTTTGTATCATTTCTATGTGTATTTTATTTTATTTTTCCTTATTTTGGTGGCTTAAAGATTTTAGTTCTACCATAACAAGGGAAAATATTCCCCAGAAATCTGGAAACTCTATCATGATTAGATACAATACTGGAATTTACCATTTTATTAATGGTGTACTTTATTAAATGTGATTCCCCAAATTAAGATGTTAATGTATTTCTTTTTTGTATATGACATGTTTTACTAGGAAAACATATTCTCATATATCCTGAAAAAGCATAAAGAGCTTTTATTATTAGATGTTAACTTGATAAACCTAATCCATAGCATTTGGCTGAAAAATCTGAAATGCATTTTCCACTAATATTGTGAAAACAGGTTGATAGCTGAATTTTCCTTACTGCTATTTAAAAAAATCACTCTGTTGATGTTGCATGAAATATGTTACCATACATTTTATCATCAAGTTTTGTCTGTCATGTTCTATTATCCTACTATCATAGAAATATATTATCATAATTATTTTACTAAGATTAGTTCTCCTTTTGACATATTCTGGAGTTGCAGTCTAGTAAGTAACAAGGCTGTCTGTTAAGGAGAAGAAAACTCTTTAGGAAAGTCCTGACAATTTTAAAGTTAGAAAATGTTTCAGAATTAACATAAGATAGATATCAATGACAAAAAAATACAATATTATTAGGCAAATAATAAGAGCTGTGAATGTGAATTGACAACATTAAAATAGCAGTATTTTTGACTAAGGTAAAACTTGTCATGTTCAAATTTCAAAATACTGTTTTTTTTTCCCTTTAGATATGAACAAATTGTTTAGACAATTAGTTTCTTTCAATCCTTTGGGGCCTAACAAAACTTTAATATATCCTTCTTTCATACGTGGGAAACTGATGTGTCAAAAGTCTGCATCTGTGTTCCTAAGCTTTGAAATGGTGTAATGTTTTTTGATGTATCTACCCCCATGTCACAAAACTGCATTCTTCCTACCCCTCTTCTCTTCCATACTACATTGATTCTTTCTTTGGGAATAATTATAGTCAGGGAAACACATAACTTTAACAGTCACAGGTAACATGAGTTGGTGGACTGCTCATGCTCTGTCCACAAACTCTCAACTTCACATTCCAGGTGTGTTCACAGGAAGCCAGCCTTGGGGGGCACCAGGTGACATGGAGCATTGCAGCCTCTGGTGGGCCAGTTGAAAGGCTCCGCGGTTGAAGTGTCCCAAGCAGGCTTCTGATGGAGTTCCTGAAGTGCTGAGTAAGATACACAGCTCTTTGTTAAGTTCCAGGAGGCCTAATTGCTTTCAGTAGTACCTCACTCTCTTCCCTGCTCCCAGCCAATCTGCTATGCTGAGCCCCTGAGTATTCTGGTGGGGCAAGAAAGAGGTGGCTCTTGAGCAGTGTTCTACACATCTGGGGAAGCCCGGTTACTCACTTACTCTGCTCTAACTTTCCCTTGTGGAAGGAGTTTCAGTCCAAGGGATATCTGTTGGCACTTAGCTGGGCCCCTCTGCAGGAAGGATAATGCAAGTAAAGTGAAACTGTTTTTCTTACCTCTTCAATGCATCTATTCTTGGCTTTTTTTTTTTTTTTCCACTTCAACTGTTTGCTGGAACTTACTGACTGGACTCCTAGACTCCCACAAAGGCACTCTTGTTGTGGGTGATTGTCCAAATCGGTGCACTTTGAGAAGAACATAGTAGAAACTATTCTGCCATCATGCCAACGTCACTGTCCCCGTTAGGATATATTTAAACTAATGCTGATCTGCACAGGAAAAAAAAAATGGAAATTCGATCATTGAAAGAAATATGTGTATAACTGTATCTTTTCTCTGCATCTTTTCATTTTTCTACCTAGAAATCTATGTAGTCTTTCTTATCTAAAGTTTCTAAAGTTATTGTTTTAGGGCTTAAGTATAAAAAATATTTACCTTTGGGCCTTTAGAAGAATCTAGATCTCTGAAGTGGACCCCTGAACATTCTCATTTATTGAGTTAAGGAAAAACTTAAGTTTCTGCATTTTCACAAGGAATTCCAATAATCCTGGTGTGGATATTTCTTAGACCACATCTTTGAATATTTTAAATAATTATCTCCATCAGTATCAAATGCAGTTATGCATTAAGTAACTTATTTTTGTTGATGGCTGATATAGTTTGACTCTACGTCCCCATCCAATTCTCATCTTGAATTGTAATCCCCACGGGTTGGGGGAGGGACCTTGTGGGAGGTGATTGAATCATGGGGGCGTTTCCCCCATGTTCTCATGAGAGAGAGTGAGTTCTCACGAGAGTGAGTGAGTTCTCACGAGATGTGGTGGTTTTGTGACAGGCTTTTCCACTCTTCTCTGCACTTGTCTCATTCTTGTTCTCCTTCTTGTTGCCACGTGAAGAAGGATGTGTTTGCTTCCCCTTCCACCATGATTGTGAATTTTCTAAGGCCTCCCCAACCCTGTGGAACTGTGAGTTAATTAAACCTCTTTTCTTTATAAATTACCCAGTCTTGGGTATTTCTTCATATCAGCACAAGAATGGACTAATACAATGGCTTTAAAAATTTAAGCAGATCCTTCACTGAATTATTGATTGGCTCTCATGCTAAAACAGTGTCAAATATTTTTAAAAGGCAGTGTTCTCTAATTCTTTATATAATGTACTTTATTACTGTGGGTTGTGTTTCCAAATGGAAGAACTCTATAGTTTTAACTGAACCATAGTGCCTCTCCAGTATTTCTGATTTACATGGAGCTAAGGAGGCTCTGCATAAAATAGAAGTAAGAAAGAAGACACAAGGTGTACTAATAACCAACCAGGAGGACTATGTCTTTTTATTTAAATAAGAGGATCTTAAAGACAATGATCACAGCAAATTCTTCAAAGGACAAAATAAAATGTGAAGGAAGTATCATGGATACCCATTATCCTGCCTAATTTTGACGATATTGTCCAGATGCAGGTCAACTTGCTCCACATTTTACTTGTTTAGAGATATAGTTGCTCAATTAAACTTAAGCAATTTTTTTTTTTTATTTTTTACTAAGACTGATTCTCTGACAAACTCCATAATACTTGTTTTTGTGCTTTGAATCTCCTATTTTTTTTTAAGTTGGTAATATATGCTAAAAGAAGCTCAAGGAGTTAAAAAAAGGAGAGAAAAGACAAAAGTAATTCTCTCTTTTATACCAGCAAACAGTCCTCGGGTTCTTCCCCTTGGAAGCAAATGTTATCAGGCATGTCTATTTCTTAAGTGTATTTCCAGAGTATATTGAATATTGTGGAGTGAGGGTGAGTGTGACATGAGAAGGAATATAAATAAATGCAGGTCAAGAAATGCCCTTGGTTTCAAATTAGCAGGAGACATGCACTAAAGAATGTCTTAGTAACCTAAATGAGTTAATATTACTAAGCAGCATTTTTACCACCAGATAATGACTTAACATACCAGAGAAAATGTAATATATTCTTCAAGTATGCATGTATTCTCTCAGGAAAAATAAGTGAAATTTTTCTTAACAGGTACTGCTTTCAGCAGCCAGCAGAAATCTAAATGAGAATGCATTTTAGCATAATGAAAACTACCTGAGTTTTAAAATAACCCTTGGGATTGTAGAAACACTGGCAACCAATCAATTGTTCTTGCAGAGCAAGATCAATGACCACCCTCTTGTAGTAATATGTTTGGAAAACAATTTGGAGGTAAATGGAGAAATTGCTTTCTGTGACCTATTTATGAACTTTCTTTGTAATATCTGACTAAAAAGATTTTTAGAGAGATGAAAAAATATATAATGGCACCAAAAAGGCAAAAGTTGTAACTAATTATTAAGTAAGAATGACTTTGAAAACAAAACTTTAATTGAATACCTACTACTTATAAGATACTATGCTAGGGTTATAAAATAACTTTGAGAAATTTTCAATATAATTAAGTGACATACATGCGAAGAGTATAATCTTTATCTAATACAGTATCTATTTAGAAAATGCGACAGAATTAAATGGACTCCGTAAATCAGATTCTCTTCGGACCTATGCTACTCTTTGTCTTTTTTTGCAAAGTGTGGTATATCATCTAGGTTAATGGGACCACTAGCAGTTAGCAGGTAGATGGGCAATGCCCACTGCTGAGATCAGCCAGATGCTCTGCTAACACATACCAAATTTTAAGAGTTTTTGTTCTTTTTTTGGGCTATGCTTCTATCAGCACTTACCAATAGCCTAGGTTAGTAATTTATTTTTGGTAAAGTTACCAATAACTAATCTTTGGTCATTAGAATTCATGTAGGTGCAAATATATCATTTCTCTTTAGGTAAGATTTCATTCTCTGTTGCACTGTAGATTTGTGTTTATATTTGTGCTTCTATTTTAATGTGATGAGACTTTTCTTCAAATAAATTTTATAATGGTTTTGAATTCAATGATATGATAACCCATTTTTCTCGTGCAAGTTCACAACCAATTCAGAGAGAGAGGAATCACCATGACAGTAGATCAAAATGTCAGTTTCATTCTTGATAAAAGCTAGATTGGAGTACATGGCTTCAATGTGCAGTAATAATGGACATGTCCTCCAGTTTTAAACTAGGCAGACTTTTCTACTCAGTCTTTAGAGCAGCTGGGCAACCACAAGGTTTCCCCACAGGGGCAGGTCCTTTACCACCTGTATGGGGGCACCCTAGAATATACGCATTCTGCTGAGCTATCCTTATAAAGAGTCAGAGCCCTAAAGAGACTGAGCCACATTTTGTCTGTTCTTTCTCCCAAATACACCAGTCAGATAATTTACTCACTTTCCTCCTTAGGAAGTTGATTTCAGTTGTGGGGCAACTATAGTACAAACTGTGTCTGGGATACTTTATTCCGTCAGAAAGCAAGGAAGCTAAAGACTAATGGAATCTCATGTCAAAAGGAAAAATAACCCAGCTTGAAGATGTTCTTGCTGGATAAATTTATGACACAGTGAGCATGAAAATAAAATAATATCTAAAATTGACTATAATATATATTTTTAAAGAATCCATGGACCCTAATGATAATTTATAAATAAATATACACATACATACATATATACATACACAAATATGAAAATGAGAAAGAAGAAAAATACTTATGCAAGATGCACTAGATTATAAAGCTATATGGAATGATAAAACTGGAGATTTAACATTTATAATTAATTCGGGTAAGTGTCATCAGTAAACACTAAAGCTATTATGTCGATGGTCAGTGGAGAACAAGATATTCAAATGTTGGCAAACGAATCCAACACAGATTGCGAGGGGGAAAAATGTACACTTAAAATAGCCAGAACTTGCAGTCGCCATCTTAACTAAATAACTGCATTTATAGTTGATGATCACTAATGGTCGGGCAAGGTGGTAAATTTTTACTTTTTGAAGTGATGCAATATGAAGAAAATCACCTCTAATGTATTCTTGCCAACAATGTCAACCATAATCTAATCAAACATCTACATTTAATTAAAGAGAATATAGAAGACAGAGGAAAGGTTAAATGATCCCAAGTGCTAAAAATCACAAATTTGGAATGGGAGGCATTCTACAAAAAAACAGGACAGGACTCTTTTGTCAAAAAAAGTGATTGTTTAAAAAAATTAAGATGAAGAGGCTAAAAGCAAATAAATGCAAAGTATAAGCCTTGATAAGATCCTAGTGAAAGGAAGAAAGAAGGAAGAGGGGGAGGGAGAAAGGGAGCAAAGAAAGGATTATTTTACCATCACTACAACAATTTGTCTCTCTTGAAGTGTGAAATATTTTTATTACTAGCTAACAGGCAGCTACAGGTTTTTGTTTATTTTGCTTTATGTTGTTCCATTGCCTGTTCTGTGACTAATTTCTTACTGTTAAGAATCAATACTTTTCAAGTAGCAATTCAAGTTTTTATTTATATGTAGAATTTATACATTAATATTCTCAAGTAATTTCTGGAGAAGACTAGTATGTCAATGCATTTCTGTAAAATACATTTGCCTTTTTAATAGAAATTTACATGACATGTATCACATGTATTCAATACACAGACTTGTAAGAAATTACATTTTTATGTAAAGCTAATTAATTCACTGAAGACTTCTCAGGAGTTAAGCTAATTAATATGGTGGCTGTTTCGTAGTATATCCATAAGTTACTTAGAGTAGCAGGCAGAAGAAAAAAGTTTGCAAAAAGGGCCATCAGCACAAGAATTTTAAAAGATTTGCTCTTCTCCTTAATAAAGCTTTAGATCCTGGGATAGTCACAAATTGTTTCCTATTTCTGTTTGCCTATAATCATACAAAATAAGATGTATAAATTTACATTACCTAAATATGATATTAATTTGTTTTTCTCAATAGCTCTTAAAAACTATTTCTTTGAAGTGCATTACAATGCTATTATAAAAACTGCTCTCTCAAGTTTTAAAACAAATTAGGTCTACAATTATGGGATTGTATTTCCAAATGCCAAATGTAATTTGCTCTGACAGAAGGAATTTTTTCACGTAGACAAACATTTCAAGTTCTTCTATTGTTTATGGAAAATTATATAGAAAACTCATTTCATACCTGCATATACTTTATTTAGCTTCCTTCCATCTGCTCTGCAAATGCTTTTATAAAACTGTACCCATGGCAACCCCCAGAGGCATTTTAGCTCCATGTCTCCCAACTGAGTTCATCTCTCCCAGGGAAACCACCTTAGCACCTCAAGTAAAGCTTGTTTTCATTAATTTGGAGGGAGTTTGGTCTGGTTGAATTCTCTACACAATTTCTATGATAGGATACATATGTTACATACACATTTCTTTATACTTCCAAGAAAATAGTTGATTTTCGCATGGTTTGTGAATCGTGTTTAAATCCCAAAGAGGGGAATGAGTCACGTTATTTTACAAAATCACAAAGAAATGGCAGATAATCATTTTTATCAACATAAAAGATGTCTCGTATCTAGAAAGTTACTTAAAATAAAGCTTATAACATTTAAACATGTAATGGGAAGAGAAAAATTCAGGTCCATGTACTTCAGATTTGTAACACATAATGACATCAATCAGTGTATTAATTTATGCTGGGGAAAATGTGATATACTGGACAAAACAGTGAACCAAAACCAGCAGAGCTGGGATCTGTTCACAAGGTGTGGCCCCTCACGGCCATAGTATTTAGAGAAGTCATTTAATTTCTGTAAGCCCCAATTTTCCAGATCAGAAACTGGGTGAAACCTCCCAGGGTGTTGTGAAGATAATATGAGATTCTTATAAAAACTCTTCGTTAAGGACAAAGCACCGTTTAGCCCAGGGTTTATTATTATACTCTTTAAATTGGTATTTTATTGCGAGTGTCATCTATACACAATGAAAACATAATGATATTGCAGCTTTAAGTACATTTATTTGAAACGATAAAATGAAATTGTTAGAATCTTGAGGAGTGAAAAAGGAACAGTAAACTGCTTTCTGAATAATCTGTCCTTTCTTCAGAAATCAAAGTACTCTATTCCATAACATTCAATATATGAATGTAAAATTGTTTTTATATCTTTTAATACACATCCACATTTTTAAAACCATTTTCAAAACATAATTATTTTGAAAAATGTGTTAACATTATGTTATAATAAACCACTATGAAGAAACTAAAATCCATATGTGCTTATGTGTATTTTTAAATTATTTTATTCCATTTCTCTTTCTGGATGTAATCATTGTTTCTTAAGTTTAGAATAATAATGTTTATAAAGTAGTGTGACTTTTTTATACATTCTAAGGAATTTTATTCAAACCATTTTATTTTATTGCAGATGCTTTTACAAAATCTGAGTCATAAATTACGGATATTCTTGATGAAAATTCAAAACATAGGATTTATTTTCAAAAAGTAAATGTGATTGTTTAGGACAATTTTCTTTTCAACTTTTAAGTTCTGGGTTATATGTGTAGGATGTGCAGGTTTGTTACATAGGTAAATATGTTCCATAGTGGTTTGCTGTACAGGTCAACCCATTCCCTAGGTTATTAAGCCCAGGTTGCATTAGCTATTCTTCCTTATGCTCTCCCTCCCCCAACCACAATAGGCCCCAGTGTATCTTGTTCCCTGGCATGTGTCCATATTGTTCAGCAAAATTTATTTAGAACAATATTACTAAAAAAATTCCACACTTGATTGTACTCACTGATATGGAATAAACTATGGGAAACAGTCTACACTGAGGCAATACTTTCTGTTTTACATGAGGAAATCATATAATCAACTAATTCAAAGAATAATATATATAGCTTGAAATGCTTAGCAATATACTTCAATAATTAATTCTCTGAGACTATGCTATCCCTTTTGATAATTTATTCTCAAATAATTCACTCCAGCATTAAAATTGGAAGGAAGGTCTCAAATAATTTTCTGTTTTTGCTTAACTGTAACCACACAGAATAGGAAAATACAAATTCACATTAATAAAATATTATGTTAATTCAGTTTTCTCAATCAGTTCTTCAAATTAAACATTTTCTTAAAGATTATTACCAAGCCACTATAAAATTGCCTTAATAAGTTCTAAAATAAATTAGATTTATAATTATGAGATCATATTTCCAAATGACAAATTGCATTTGAGGTTATGAAAGTTCCTTCTTCCTCCTTCTTAATCATTATTCTACAACAGGAGAAAAGCCACAAAAAAATCCACAGTTCTAGATGAACTTATCTTTTGCTAAAATAACACTTTCAGCTTCTCAATCATTTCTCCAAGGAGAAGTATTTACAAATCAAAACCTGTACTCTTTATCTTCTTCCTTGACTTCACTTTCATAAGCAATCTGGTTCAGAAGCCATTAGGTGGGATGAGCAAGGTAGGCACTTGTATGGGTGGTAGGGAAGGGAGTTGGAGCTGCTGGACAACAGAACAGTTGTTAAATAGAGCTCAAGAAGAGTAAAGAGGGAGCCTACCTCTTGGGGTGTTGGCTTAGTAGGAGGTGTTGAAGGCTGAGTGAGATGACCAGTGTGGCTTTGTAATGCAGGTAATCCAATGCTGGCTTTTGGTGCCCAGTAGAATGAGAAGACCACATGGACAAGCAGATTATAGCAGATTGTTCATGTTATTTCATCTTCAGCACAGAGTGGGAGTGCTGAGTCAATGGGTAAATCCATTAATAATTTTCGAGATTCTCACCAGCAATGTATGTGTATATAAACATTGTTTCCTTACAACATAAAACTTGCCAATATTTCTTCTCAATATTTAAAAAATTTTGCCAACCTGATAGATGAGAAATAGTATTTCAAGGTATTGTTATGTTTTTTTTTCATTATGAGTTAATGAGCATCATTTCATAAGTATAAAGGTCATTTGTGTATCTTCTGTTGTGAATTCTCTGTTCATATATTTGGCCATTTCTGTGGGATTTTAAGGTTTTTTTCTTCTTAATTTTTAAGAGCATTGTGAATATTAATAACTGTTTTCTGAGAGCTTTTGAGTTTTATCTTTTGAATTTGCATGTCGTATTTTTGTCATTTAAAAAATATGTTATAAAATCTGTATTTTAAATATATAGGTGATTATGTGTGCATTTTCTTTGATTGCTACTGGATTTTCTGTCATTAAAAAATACCTCCATATTATAAGGAATTAATCCATGTTTTATTCTGCATATTCATTCTCTTATTTTTTAGATTTGATGTCTGATGTTCTTAAAGTAATTCTGGTCTGTAGTGTTAGATATAGATCCAATTTTAATTGATTTCCAAATAGGTACACATTTATCCTTACATTTTTTAAAAAAAATTCATATTCTTCAGAATTATATTGATGAGTCTAATTCTTGAATTTCTACTCTATGTCTATTCATGAGTCAGTACTATTCTATTTTATCCACAGAGGCTTTATGTTACGTTTTACTGTTTGCTAAGGCTAAACCCCTTTCATTTTTTTTTTTTTTTTTCCGGAGGTGCTCACTAATTCTCCATTGTTGATTCTGCCACTTGTACTTTAGTATCAAGCTGTTAGAGTTTAGAAGGAAAAGACTTTAGCATGTTGGGTGAATAATTTAAAATTTATATCTTACCTTGGATTAAAATTATTATTATTATTATTTTTTATCATACTTTAAGTTTTAGGGTACATGTGCACAACGTGCAGGTTAGTTACATATGTATACATGTGCCATATTGGTGTGCTGCACCCAGTAACTCATCATTTAACATTAGGTATATCTCCAAATGCTATCCCTCCCCCCTCCCCTCACCCCACAACAGGCCCCGGAGTGTGATGTACCCCTTGCTGTGTCCATGTATTCTCATTGTTCAATTCCCACCTATCAGTGATTAAAATTATTTTTTATGTTTATTATTTACTTTGCATCTTTCATAAGTATTTTTAAGCTTTCTTCACATAAATGATTTTTTGATAAATTTATTCCTAATTCTTTGATCGTTTTGTTGTTCTCATCGCTTCTATAATAAGTGAGTTATTCCCTCTCATGATATATCTTCAATTCCTGAATGTCAATTTTTTATTTTTCTAGTTTACTACATTTTTTGGTTTAATATTTGGTTCTGCATTGTTTCAGCTCTTGAATATGCCATGTAATACATTTTATCATCTGGAAATATAATTTTCCTCTTTTTTCAATGCTCATATATCTAATTCTTTTCTCTTATGTGACTGTTTTGGCTAATAAATCTAACACAAGTGAGCATAGTGAGCACCACTGCCTTGCTCTTATTTCTTTCAACATGGACAGGCTGAGCATTTTCTAAAATTTTAAGTTCTTCTCTTTTAATAAAAAACTCTGTCTAAATTGTTTCTCTCTTCTTGCATTTTACTATAAGCTTTTAAGAGAAGACAAGCCACACCTTCAAAACTTTGCTTAGATACAGCTTCAGGTAAATATCAGCTGGATACCAATTTCATCATTCACAAGTTCTACCTTCCACAAAACACGAGGACAGAAACTAAATTCAGCCATGTTTTTGGCTGCTTTATAACAAGGATCACTGTTTCTCCAGTTCAGTTTCCAATAGCACGTTCCTCTTTGTTTTGTTTTGTTTTGAGACGGAGTTTCACTCTGGCTCCCAGGCTGGAGTGCAGTGGCACAATCTCGGCTCACTGCAACCTCCGTCACCTGGGTTCAAGCGATTCTCCCACCTCAGCCTCCTGAGTAGCTGGGATTACAGGCACCCACCAACATGGTGGGTTAATTTTTGTATTTCTGTAGAGCCGGGGTTTCACCATATTGGTCAGGCTGGTCTTGAACTCGTGACCTCAAGTGATGCACCTGCCTCGGCCTCCCAAAGTGTTGGGATTACAGGCATGAGCCACCGCGCGGTCTTCATTTCCTTCTGAGATCTCATTAGAATGGCATTTACCATCCACATTTATACCAACATTTTGTTCAGTATTACTTAAGCCTTTTTCCAGAAGACTGAAGCCTTCTGTAGAGAAATCCTCTTCTCCTTCTGAGCCCTCACCAGTACCACCCTTAATCTGTTCATAGCAAGGTAGGGTTTTTCTACAATGTATTTCAAAACTTTTCTCATTTCTACCCATTAGCCAATTCCAAAGCCACTTCCACGTTTTCAGCCATTTGTTACAGCAGCACCTCCATTTCTCCATACCAATCTTTCTATTTCTGTTCATTTGGGTTGTTTTAACTAAATACCATAAAGTGAGTGACTTATCAACAAAAGGAATTTCTTTTCCTCACAGTTCTAGAGTCTGGGACATCCAATATTGAGCACTGGAATATTCAGTGTCTGATGAGGACCTACTTTCTGGTTCATAAATGTCTCTCTCTCATGGTGTCCTCACATGGTGGAAGGGAAGAAATAACTCCCTTGGGTCTATTTTCTAACATCATTAATCTCATTCATGAGGGCTCTGCCCTCAGGATCTAATCACCTCCTAAATGTCTCACTCTCTAATACCATCACATTGGTAATTAGATTTCAATGTACAAATTTTGGAAGGACAAAAGCATTCAGACCTTAGCATTATTAACTATGTTATTGCTTACAATTAAAGGATGAAGACTGGAACCTTAGTCGTTTGACCCCAGGAATGACTGAGACTTGACCTTGTTCAAACTTACACCATTAACTCAGGGAACATAGGTGTATAATACAGTGGTCTTCAAACTTTTTGACACCAGGGACCAGTTTCGTGGAAGACAGTTTTTCCACAGAATGGGGCAGGGATTGTTTTGGGATGAAACTCTTTCACCTCAGATCACCAGGTATTAGTTAGATTCTCAGAAGGATTACACAAGCTAGATCCCTTGCATATACAGTTCACAACAGGGTTTGTGCTCCTATGAGAATCCAATGCCCTGCTGATCTGGCAGGCGGCGGAGCTCAGATAGTAATGCTGCCTTGTCTGCTGCTCACTTCCTGCTGTGCAGCTCAGTTCTTAAACGCCACATGCTGGTACTGGTTCACAGCCTGGGGTTGGGGATCTGTGGTATAGCAGATCCAATGCAAATGTGAGCTTATAATAAGGTTGCTATGTACTGAGTTGAACACTTTGAACCAGTCAGTTGGAATTGTATATATGTAAATAATAATCATTTCAGGAGTGATTTTGGATACCAGAAGTTGTGGCCTGGAATTCATAAGATCTCTTGATGTACATTTTGGATTTCCTATTTTACATTCTTTCTTAACTTAAACTTGGTCCTGAATGAAGTATATTGTGTCTCACATGCTTGATTGCCATTCTAAACTTCCAATGCAGAACGGGAGGTGCTATGACTTTTGGGTGAAATGTATATATTTTATTATGTTAAATATTTATTCATTGAGTCCTATTCATAATGTTTTTATTAAGAATGTTAAATGGCAAAAATTTTCAGAACTTATGGAGATGATCATGAAAGTTTTCTCCATAAGTATATTTATCTAATAAATTTTGTAGTCAATTTCCTGATATTGAGGCATTCTCTCACTTTCCTGGAATAAACTCCCACCTTTGTAATGATGTTTTAAGTTTTTCATCATTCAGTTGAATTCCATTTTAAAATTTATTTTTATTTTTAATTTTTGTGGGTGAGTACATAGTAGGTCTATATATTTATGGGGCACATGTAATACAGGCATGCAATACGAAATAAGCACATCATGGAGAATGGGGTGTCCATCCCCTCAAGCATTTGTCCTTTGAGTTACAAACAATCCAATTACACTCTTAATTATTTTAAAATATATAATTATGTTACTGACTATAGTCACCCTATTGTGCTATCAAATACTAGGTCTTATTCATTCTTTGTATATATTCTTTTTTTTTCAGTACACACTAACCATCCCCACTTACCCTCCACCCTCCACTGTCCTTCCTGGCCTCTGGTAACAATCCTTCTACTCTGTGTCCATGGGTTCAATTGTTTTGATTTTTAGATCCCACAAACAAGTGAGAACATGCAATGTTTGCCTTTTCATGCCTGGCTTATTTCACTTAAGATAATGATCTCCAGTTCGAACCATGTTGTTGTAAATGACTGGATCTCATTATTTTTATGGCAGAATAGTACTCCATTGTGTGTATGTAACACATTTTCTTTATCCATTTGTCTGTCAATGGACACTTACGTTGCTTCGGAATCTTAGTTATTATAAACACTGCTGCAGCAAACATGAGTGCAGATATCTCTTCCACATACTGATTTTCTTTCTTTTGGGTATATACCCAGCAGTGGGATTGCTGGATCCTATAGCAGCTAAATTTTTAGTTTTTTGAGGAATATCCAAAGTGTTCTCCATAGTGGTTGTACTAATTTACATTCCCACCAACAGTGTGCAGGATTCCCTTTTCTCCACATCCTCACCAGCATTTGTTATTGACTGTCTTTGGATTTAAGCCATTTTAAGTGGCTTATATTTAAATTATATTTCATTGTAATTAAATTATATTTCATTATAATTTTGATTTGCACTTCACTTACGATCAGTGATGTTGAGCACTTTTTTATATGCCTATTTGTCATTTGTGTGTCTTCTTTTGAGAAATATCTATTCAAATCTTTTGCCCATTTTTGACCAGATTATTACAATTTTTTTCCTATAGAGTTGATTGAGTTCCTTGTATATTCTGGTTATTAATCCTTTGTCAGATGCACAGTTTGCAAATATTTTCTCCCATTCTTTGGATTGTTTCTTCACTTTGTTGATTGTTTCCTTTGCTGTGTGGAAGCTTTTTAACTTGATGTGACCCCGTTTGTCCATTTTTGCTTTGATTGCCTATGCTAGTGAGGTATTGCTCAAGAAATCTTTGCCCAGATCAATGTCCTGGAGATTTTCCCCAATATGAAGTTATGATTTGATTATTATATATGGCAAAAGCTAGGGGTCTAGTTTTCTTCTTCTGCATATGAATATCCAGTTTTTCCAGTACTACTTATTGAAGAGACTGTCTTTTCCCCAGTGTATGTTCTTGGCATCTTTGTCGAAAATGAGTTCACTGTGGTGTATAGATTTGTTTCTGCATACTGTATTCTGTTCCATTGGTCTATACGTCTATTTTTATGCTAGCACCAAGCTGTTCGGTTACTATAGCTTTGCAGTATAATTTCAAATCAGGTAATGTGATTAAACCAGTTTTGTTCTTTTTGCTTAGTATAGCTTTGGGTATTCTGGGTCTTTTATGGTTCCATATAAATTTTAGGATTTTAAAATTTTATTTCTGTGAAGAATGTCAGTGGTAGAGATTGCATTGAATCTATAGATTACTTTGGGTAGTATGGATATTTTAACAATATTTATTTTTCTAATCCATAAACATGAAATATTTTTCCATCTTTTGGGGTCCTCTTCAACTTCTTTCAACAGTGTTTTACAGTTTTCATTATAGAGGTTTTTTAGATATTTGGTTAATTCCTAGGTACTTAATTTTATGTGTGGCTGTTGTAAATTGGATTACTTTTTAAAGTTTCATTTTCACATTATTCACTGTTGGCATATAGAAAGGCTACTGGTTTTTCTATGTTCATTTTGTATCCTGCAACTTTACTGAATTTGCTTACGAGTTCTAATAGTTTTCTTGTGGAGTCTTTAGGTTTTCCCGAATATAAGATCATGTCATCTGAAAACAAGGATAATTTGACTTCTTCCTTTCCAGTTTGAATGCCCTTTATTTCTTTCTTGAAATTCTTGAATTTCTTGAATTGCTTTCTTGTCTGAGTACTCTAGCTAAGACTTCCAGTATTATGATGAATTAACAGTGATGACAGTGGGCATCCTTGTCGTGTTCCAGATGTTAGAGGAAAGGCTTTCAGTTTTTCACTATTCAGTATGATACTTGCTGTAGGTCTGTTGAAGAGGCTGTGTTGTCTGGGGTATATGCCCTGGGGTTCATCATCTTGCGCCAGGAAAATTTAGGACACGAACACACACAAGAAGTTTAGGAGCAGAGATTAAATACGCAGAAGTGAAGAGAAAGAGAAGCAGCTCTCTCTAGGAGAGAGAGGGGTCTTCTAGTAGAAAAAACTGGTGGGCAGTGGATATGACAGGTTTTGTAGTCAGGTTTGAGGAAGCAGTGTCTGATTTATATAGGGCTCATAGATTGGTTCTATCAGGTATGATTTTTACATAGCATGCAGGAAGGTTGGCCTCCCCACCCTAATCTTATTATGCAAATGGGTTTTCCAGTTGATTGGCATTATCTTGTCTGCTCCTTACTGTACATGTGGCTGACAAAGAGAAGGAAAGATGGAGCCGCCATCTTGAACATTATTGGCCCAAATGCCAATATCTATGTCTGGAGCTTCAATTCACAGGCTACTGTTCGTTAGAAAGGAAAATACTTTGGGGCTGCTTTTCATTAAAAAGGAAAATCTTACTGAGGACTTCTGTGTCCTCACTATCTGGCTAAATAATTTTTTCTTAACTCTTGTATCACTGTCGTAAATAGTTTTTATTATGTTGAAGCGTGTTCCTTTTATCCCCAGTTTTTTTAGGGTTCTTATTATGGAGTGATGTTGAATTTTATTAAATGCTTTTTCAGCATCAACTGAAATGATCATACGGTTTTTGTCCTTCATTCTGTTGGCATGGTGTATCACATTGATTGATTTGTGTATGTTGAACCATACTTGCATCCCTAGGATAAATCCCACTTGGTCATGATGAATATCTTCCTAATGTATTTGTGATTTCAGTTTGCTAGTATTTTGTTAATGATTTTTGCATCAATATTCATCAGAGATATTGGCCTGTAGTTTCCTTTTTTTTTTAATGTGTCTTTGTCTAGTTTTGATATCAGGATAATACTGATGTCGTAGAATGAATTTGGAAGTAATCTTTCCTTCTCTAGTTTTTGAATAGCTGGAGTGGGGTTGATATTAGTTCTTCTTTGAATTTCTGATGGAATTCAACAGTGAGGCCAACAGACCCTGCGCTTTTCTTTCTAGGAGACTTTTTACTAGAGTTTTGATCTTCTTACTTGTTACTGGTTTGATATGGTTTGGCTGTGGCCCCACCCAAATCTCATCTTTCATTGTGGTTCCTGTAATCCTCATATGTCATGGGAGGGACCTGGTGGGAGGTAATTGAATCATGGGGGCGGATTCCCCCATGCTGTTCTTATGATAGTGAGTGAGTTCTCATGAGATCTGATGGTTTTGTAAGGGGTTTTTCCCCCTTTGCTCAGCACATCTCTCTCCTGCTGCCTTGTGAAGAAGGACGTGTTTTCTTCCCCTTCCACCATGATTGTAAGTTTCCTGAGTCCTCTTAAGCCATGCAGAACTATCAGTCAATTAAACCTCTTTCCTTTATAAATTACCCAGTCTTCGGCAGTTCTTTATAGCAGCATGAGGATGGAGAATACAGGTCTGTTCAGGTTTTGGATTTTTTCCTGGTTCAATCTTGGTAGGTTGTATGCATCTAGGAATTTGTCCATCTCTTCTAGATTTTCCAATTTTTGGCAAATAATTGCTCATAGTGGCCACGAATGAGCCTTTGAGCTTCTGCAGTATAACTTGTAATATCTCCTTTTTTATTTCTGATTTTATTTTGATCTTGTCTCTTTTTTGTTCATCTGGCTAAAGGTTTGTAAATTTTTTTTAACTTTTCAGAAAAACAGCTTTTTGTTTCCTTGGTATTTTTTATTTCCTTTATTTCAAATTTATTTCTTTCTGTTCTGATCTTTATTATTTCTTTTCTCCTACTAATTTTGGGTTTGGTTTGCTCTTGTTTTCTAATTATTCAAGATGCATCATTAGATTATTTAAAGTTTTTTCTCTTTTTTGATCTAGGCACTTATAGCTATCAACTTCTCTCTTAGTACTGCTTTTGCTGTATCCCATAGGTTTTGGTATGTTATGTTTTCATTATCACTTGTTTTAAGAAAATTTTTTATTTCCTTCTTAATATCTTTATTGACCCACTGGTCATTCAGGAGCATATTGTTTAATTTCCATGTATTCGCATCGTTTTCTAAATTCCCCCTGTTATTAATTTCTAGTTTCACCTGTTATTAATTTCAGTTGTGGTAAGAGAGGATGCTTGATATTATTTCCATTTTTTGGTATGTTTTATGACTTGTTTTGTGACTTAATGTACAGTCAATCCTTAAGAATGGTCCATGTGCTGAGGAAAAGAATGTGTACTCTGATGTTCTGTAAATATCTATTAGATCCATTTAGTCTATAGTGCCGATTAAATCTGATGTTTCTCTGTTGATTTTCTATCTGGAAGATCTGGTCAGTGCTGAAAGTGGGTTGTTGAAGTTGCTAGCTGTTAATTATTGGGCCCTATCTCTCTGTTTAGCTCTAATAATATTTCCTTTATATATCTGGGTGCTCCAGTGTTGGGTGCATGTATATTGAAAATTGTTAGATTATCTTGCTGAGTTGGCCACTTTGTCATTATATATGACCTTTTTTGTCTCTTCTTACAGTTTTGCCCTGAAGTCTCTTTTGTCTAAGTGTAGCGACACCTGCTCTCTTGTGGTTTCCATTGGCATAGAATATCTTTATCTATCCCTTTATTTTCAGCTATGTGTGAGTTAAATTCTATTTGATAATATTTTATTTATGATTTTTTATAACTGAATATATCAGGTTGATCTGTCGTTTTTTAATAGTGCAGTTTAATCAAATGTAGTTATCTGTTATATATTCACTTCATAAAAATAATGTATAAGTGATCTTTTATGTGTTATCAGGAACAATTTAAATACTACTGGCATTATGAGGTCTATGAATAATTGATTGATTTCATTTGTGAAAAAATCTGAGTCTTGTTCTTTTGTGTGTGGTATTTATTTTATAACTTTTTATATTTTCTTTTTGAAAATTGACCCAGTTTAAGCTTTTTTCTCTGCTGTGGACAACTTTTGTAAATTGTATTTTTCTGTGAAATTACCTACTTTAGCCTTAGTTTCAAATTTATTTGTGTAAACTTGTGCAAAAAGCCTTAGGATTTTTAAAACATTATTAGTTTCAACGATTCAAAGGTTATTCCACTTTTGTTAATTCTCAGTTGGTGTCATTTTGATTTACTTATTTTATGTATTAGTTTGGCTCATGTTTTTATTAATTGTCACCAGATGTAATTATTACTCTTTAAAATTTTTAACCTCAATTTTTGTGTTATCTTTACTTTTTATTTCTTTTGGTTTACTTTATCTCCTAGCTTTTTGATTTAATATTTGACTCATTTATTTTTATTTTTTTCATTTATATCGACCTTTGTATTTTTTATTTGTATTTCTTATTTGTATTTCTTTATTTGTATTTCTTATTTTTATTTATTTTGATTGTTGCTTATACTATATAATCCTATATATTCTGACAGCCTAAGTTTTCATTATCATTATTTTTTGAGATATTTTAATTATGATTTTAATTATCCCTTCAAATCTAGAATTGTACAAAAAAATTTTAAAATTTTGGGAAGAAAGAAACTTTAAAAATCTTTGTGTTAAGTTTTAGTTTTATTGCATTGTGACTGGAAAACACTGTGTGTCAGTCATACTTTAGGATATTTGCTAAGGGTTTCTTAGGGTCTAATGTGTAGTCAATTCTTATTTATTTGAAGAAGATTACCTTCTATTTTTGGTATGCAAAAAACCTTAATTTATTATGTTGTTTAGGTTATCTTTATGCTTACATATTTTAATACATGTTTCCCACTTGTGTCTTGGTGGGAGAGTCCTGTATTATATTTTTTCATTCAATCTATTCTCATATCTACTTGAGTTTGTAATTTTTAACAGTAGTTGTGGTGTTATATTATTTGGAAACTTATAACTCTTATATCTTTATTGTGACTTTTTCTTTTAGCTTTATAAATTGTTGTTTGTTACCTGTTTTAGTGTTTTTGGACCTGAATTTTACTTTCTTATTTCAGAATTGAAAGCTACTGTATTTGTTTGGCATTTAATATGATTTGCATTTACTGTAATACCTTCATACGTATTTATATTTTGCTTTTCTTAATATTGTTTACCAATGGCTCCTGTATTCAGAATAGAATTGAATTTTATTTTGTGAAAAAAGATCTATTAAACTGGACATTTATTTGATATGATATATTTGGTCTGAGCTTTGTCTTATAAGCTTAAACGGATGTATTATATATTACTGTTTTGTATATTAGATTTTCTCCTTGCTTATTTTGTATTTCTTTTGACATTTACCAAACTTTGCATTTTATTTATGTGTTTATATAAATAATATTTTTATAAATATATATTTATATCTTTTTGCACTCTCTTTTAACTTTGTATGTTTCTATCGGGAAGTCTGTGGTCAGTTTTAATTTTTTGTTAATCATTTCTTTTTGCTGTATGCCCATAAGATTTTTTGTAATCCCCAAAATCTAATAATTTTAATAGAATATTAAGTTCTGTCCTGGGATTTACTGTTTTCCCAAGTACAAGTTGATTTTTTCCATATAAAAAGAATTTGTTTTTAGTTTCTGGAATATTTGACTGAAGTATTTATTTAAAATATTATGTCTTTTCCATTGTTTTTTTGTTAGTGACTTTTTGAGTGACTTCAATTATATGCATTTTAGGTTGTTTGTTCCTTTTTATCTCTTTGCTTAAACTTTCTTTTTCTGTACTTACAATTATCAGCACTAATTGATGTTATCTGTATTCTATCATTAATGAAAATCGCTTCACTGATCTCACTTACGTGTTTTTTAATTTACCTCTGAATAGACTTGTAACTATCAATGCTGATTTTTGTTGTTGTTGTTGTTGTTTTGAGATGGAGTCTTGCTGTGTCACCCAGGCTGGAGTGCAGTGGTGGATCTTGGCTCATTGCAACCTCCACCTCCCAGGTTGAAGTGATTCTCCTGCCTCAGCCTCCTGAGTAGCTGAGATTACAGGTGCCCACCACTAGGCCCACCTAATTTTTGTATTTTTAGTAGAGATGGAGTTTCTCCACATTGGCCAGGCTAGTCTTGAACTCCTGGCCTCAAGTGATCTGCCCGCCTCGGCCTCCCAAAGTGCTGGGATTACAGATGTCAGCCACCGCGCCCAGCTTAAATGTTGATTTTAAACATTTATTTACATGTTCATTACATGTTATTGAATGTTTTATGATAATTATCTCACAATTATGCTATGGAATATGGGTGGTTTTATTTTATATTCTTATTGATCTTTACTCATTGGAAAGGGATTCAGGTTTAAGTCACTGAAATTTTGTTATGGAAATCAGAAATCTGGAACTCAATTATTTATCACAGCCTCAATGCTTATGTGTTCTAGATTGAATTTTCTACGTTAAAGGTTTTAAAGGTTGATACATTTGATAGTCTTTTTACAGACAGCTGTTTCTCATAATTTCAGTATTGAGAAGGTACATTATATTTGGCAAATGATATTGAAGACGTTTGAGTACATTCTGAGAAACATTTTGGAAGTATTTGGCAAATTACTACTGTAAATATTTTACAGAACTTCAATAAATGTCATGCTAGATTTTAAAGAATCACTTAATGTTTTTAGTTCCTGATTGGCTGATTTCTCATTAATACATATTTTTATTAGCTTCAGTAAATATCAATTGAGTGTATTACATAGCTTCCTTTATCGTCACCAAATTGAATGCATCATCCTGAAACTTGCTATGTACACTGTGTCCATGGACAGAAGTTTCAGCATCACCTAGGAACTTACTAGGAATGCAGAATTTACAGCCCAATTCAAATCTAGTGAAGCCAAATCTACCTTTTAAAATGTTCCTAGATAACTTGTATTTGCATTAAAAAGTGATAAGCCTTGACTAACATAAGAAGAAAGTTATCTTTTATTATTACAAAAATTTATATTCAAGTAGAAATTATTCTATTGTTTATTTATTTATTTATTTATTTTGTTTATTTTTTTGAGACTGTGTCTCACTCTGTCACCCAGGCTGGAATGCAGTGGTGCGATCTTGGCTCACCGCAACCTCTGCCATCCAGCTTAAAGCGATTCTCTTGTCTCAGCCTCCCAAGTAGCTGGGATTACAGGAATATGCCACCACGTCTGGCTAATTTTTGTATTTTTAGTAGAGATGAGATTTCACCATGTTGGCCAGGCTGGTTTCAAACTTCTGACCTCAAATGATCCACCTGCCTTGGCCTCCCAAAGTGCTGGCATTACAGATGTGAGCCAGCACGCCCAGCCTATTCTATTATTTAAAAGAGACATCGATTTGGCATATTTTCTTGGATTTTAACTTTGTATAAAAGATGGGCTAACAACAGAATTCATGGTCAATTATGTCTTCTTAGTTTTGGCATTTTCTGCTTGGGATAAGTTGGCATCAATGTCAAGAGATCTAGCCATTCTTGCTTTTATTTTTCCTAATTTAAATGGTATGCATACACACACACACGCATTTGGTTCTTGTGTATTTTTTTCTCCACAACAGTGTTGTCTGATAGCACTTTCTGGAAATGCTTTCTATGTATGGTGTTCAGGATGATAGTTACTAGCAACAAATGACTGAGTACTTGTAATTATTAAGAAGTTGAGAATTTAAAATTTGATTTAATTTTAACTACTTAAATTTAAATTTACATGTGGCTAGTGGCTACTGTATTAGACAACAGAAGTCTTGTAACAGAAACTAGAGACTGTGGCCTGCTTTTTTTGTTGTTGTTGTTAAGTAAATTCTTTTTTTATTTTTATTTTATTTTATTTTATTATTATTATACTTTAAGTTTTAGGGTACAAGTGCACAATGTGCAGGTTTGTTACATATGTATACATGTGCTATGTTAGTGTGCTGCACCCATTAACTCGTCATTTAGCATTAGGTATATCTCCTAATGCTATCCCTCCCCTCTTCCCCCACCCCACAACAGTCCCCGGAGTGTGATGTTCCCCTTCCTTTGTCCATGTGTTCTCATTGTTCAATTCCCACCTATGAGTGAGAACATGCAGTGTTTGGTTCTTTGTCTTTGCGATAGTTTACTGAGAATGATGATTTCCAGTTTCATCCATGTCCCTACAAAGGACATGAACTCATCCTTTTTTATGGCTGCATAGTATTCCATGGTGCATATGTGCCACATTTGCTTAATCCTTCTATCGTTGTTGGACATTTGGGTTGGTTCCAAGTCTTTGCTATTGCGACTAGTGCCGCAATAAACATACGTGTGCATGTGTCTTTATAGCAGCATGATTTATAGTCCTTTGGGTATATACCCAGTAATGGGATGGCTGGGTCAAATGGTATTTGTAGTTCTAGATCCCTGAGGAATTGCCACACTGACTTCCACAATGATTGAACTAATTTACAGTCCCACCAACAGTGTAAAAGTCTTCCTATTTCTCCACATCCTCTCCAGCACCTGTTGTTTCCTGACTTTTTAATGATGGCCATTCTAACTGGTGTGAGATGGTATCTCACTGTGGTTTTGATTTCCATTTCTCTGATGGCCAGTGATGATGAGCATTTTTTCATGTGTTTTTTGGCTGCATAAATGTCTTCTTTTGAGACGTGTCTGTTCATATCCTTTGCCCACTTGTTGATGGGGTTGTTTTTTTCTTGTAAATTTGTTTGAGTTCATTGTAGATTCTGGATATTAGCCCTTTGTCAGATGAGTAGGTTGCGAAAATTTTCTCCCATTCTGTAGGTTGCCTGTTCACTCTGATGGTAGTTTCTTTTGCTGTGCAGAAGCTCTTTAGTTTAATGAGATCCCATTTGTCAATTTTGGCTTTTGTTGCCATTGCTTTTGGTGTTTTAGACATGAAGTCCTTGCCCA
>NW_026652278.1:152697983-152768058 GCF_009828535.3 Hylobates moloch | reverse complement strand
CCCAGGCTGGAGTGCAGTGGTGCCATCTCGGCTCACTGCAGGCTCTGCCCCCCAGGGTTCACGCCATTCTCCTGCCTCAGCCTCCTGCGTAGCTGGGACTACAGGCGCCCGCCACCTCGCCTGGCTAATTTTTTGTATTTTTAGTAGAGATGGGGTTTCACCATGTTAGCCAGGATGGTCTCGATCTCCTGACCTCGTGATCTGCCCGCCTCGGCCTCCCAAAGTGCTGGGATTACAGGCGTGAGCCACCACGCCCAGCCAAGTTATTTAGATTTTAAACCTTACAAAAAAAGATCAGTGATAGCCAAAGAAAGTTTTTCTCTACTCTAAAGTATTCATAATTAGAGATGGGAGAGCAAATTGTAAAATTTGGAATTCCTTAGAATTGTCTTTTATGTACCTTCTACTGAAATCTGTTGCTTTCTGTGTATATCTGTGGGAACTATGACATCTTCCAAATCTTTGAATTATTTTATTTCTAGATTTTGAATTTTAAGAATCCATAAAAATTGTATCTTATTGTTTCATCTCCTGGAAAATTTTCTCAGAAATATTTATTTTAAGGTATTGAAAAATTTGAGTTATCAAATTCACAATATTTATAATTTGTTATACCAAACTTACATCATAAGCTGTATCCAAAATAATTTGAATAAAATTTAGCATTTCTTTTATTCAGAATGACTTGACTCATTTCTGCAGTGTCTCTTCAGTTTTTTATATAGTTTCTTAAATGATGTGTCATATTACTTGATGCCAATGTTTGTAGTCTGAATAAATATTCTTTCACAATATTATCAAGTTTTACTATGGTCTCTGCCAAATGCAGAAAATTTCCATTATCACTCTCATAAACTTTCTTGGATGATCTTCTGAACACATTTGTCTTGCCAACATCAAAATTATGTATATTATATGTTCAACAACAACATGCCATATCTTCATTTGGTCTCTATTCTTCAACAAAAGTAGTTACTGAGTTTTCCAAATTAGACTTTAATTATAAATATCTAACACTGTGATTGCTGTCCAGTTGATTTTATTCACGTTTCCTCATTGCTCATGACTGATTATTGCCCATTCTTAAGTAACGGTTTATGTTTTTTATCCCTGAAGAAATTGAAAACAAATATAAGACCCTTTGTATGCAGAGAACATATGAGTTTTTTTCATCTGAAAAATATCAGGATAAAATAACCACCCTCAAACTTCCTTCCTGCTCTGTCTTTTGTAAATTTAAACTTTCTTATATAAGATGCAAAATTTTCAGCAAGAGTGGCTCATTGCTGAATATTTAAAAATACGTCCACCTTCTGAGATTATAAGGGAATGCATTTCATTTGATGATTCTTCAGAACTTGTTTTTGTCTGCTAGATTTTCTTGAAGGTCAGTAGTCGTTGACATGGAAGTGGGAGATAATTTCATGTGCTGTTCCATCAGTGACGATTTGTACTATATTCTGCTAAAATTAATAGCTCTGAAGTGTTTTCCTTTGCCTTTTTTTTTTTTTTGGTAATTCACTCTGAATTCTCCAAAATTTTCACAATGTTCCAAACATTTTATTGTGTGTGTGTAGTTTCCTATTTTTTTCTTGTCTTAATACTATTTATCATAATAAAATAAGCTGTTTCAATAGTTATCTTCTGATTATTTCATTGTAAATCTTATGGCACTTATAGTACTTAGGAAAAATAGCAAAATATAACATAATATGATATCATACTTATATACTGGGACAAAGCAAATTTTAACACAGCATTTAATTTTATACTGATTAAATTTCTGCACTAAATATTAACAATTACTGTCATTTAAAGAATGGGTCATTATACAAAAATTGTTAAGCCTTCATTAATACTTATTTTTGAATTATTAATTGGTAAATGCTAATTGCACTTATGTAATTTGTATCATACTGGAAGCATCTTTTACTTAAACAGGGAACTCAGAAAAACCTTAATGTTATAATAAAGAATAAGAAAATAATGTGAATTGCAATAAAAATATATTAACTATAACCAGTGCATTACGTTCAATGAGATATGTTTTTATTTTTCTGAATATATATACATATATGTGTACATACATATAACAATAGATTAGTTGATTGGTTAATCATTTGATTTATTGATATATGGATAGTTAAATCGACTGATAGGTAGATAAACGTATTTTTTGAAGCTCAGCTACTTGTTCAGAAGCACAGTAGTTATCATATATGTTATTAAATCGACACTGATTTTCGATTCACAAATCTTGAGTTTACCAACTTGTCCCTCCTTTATAAGCCCCAGTGGAATGATGTTTAATGACCCTATTATAATGGAATCCTTTATCCCCTCTACTGGAAGTTTGTTTTAATAAATATGCAAGTCTCTTATTTTGGGGTGAAACACTTATGGTTTTTATATAAAAATGAAAATGATGTTTAAAATGAGTGGGTCACCCTGAGAAGTGTTGTGCTCAATTTGAATAACCAAAGCAATCCAGCATTTCACTTTTTACTTACATTCTTGTTCTTTCCAAAATAATATGCAGTGAGTCAAGGGAGACTATGTTGAAAGATAAATCTCATGTCTAATGGTTATGCACCATCTGTTGCTTCAATTTTGACATCCCCCCTACCCCTCCCTGAATAATTTATTTCTCGGATAGACATACCTATACAATTATTTATTAGATTTTTCTCACGATTCACCTAAGTCATCCATACGAAGAGATTTTTGGCACCCATCTCACCGAATGCCCAAATATGTAAGAACGCCAGTGCTGACCACAGTTTAGAGGTCCCTCCTTTCCCCAGATACATAAATATGCATCTTTCTTTCCTCTTTTTCTTTATCTCTCCCTCCCTCTCTCTTTTCCTTTCTTTCTCCCTTTCTGTATTGTCTTCCATGCCATATTACACTAAAGGATGTAAATGTTAGAAAGGTACATATACAGAGAGAAAGCATTAAGCTATTAAGCTTTCAGAAGGCCACGTGGGGAACCTAAAATCATGAAGCAGTAGAATACATAATCCTAATAATCTCTTTCATCCAACCAATGACAGCATAATGTTTGGAGTTTGTTGTTCCTGTTTGTTTTCATTATGCTAATACTCCCAATGATATTTCATAATACCTTGTATTTGGAACTTGGATTTTAATATACCAATTTCATTAAACTACATAATATGTAAAAATAAAATCCATTGAAATAGAGAATGTTCCAAGTTATTCAACTTAAATAAGCAAAACTGCCGGTAGCCACAGTTAAAGCTGGAAGACAGTGGCCTCAATATCCTGAGCCTAGGAAAGATATCATTCTTTAATTTGTCAAATTTATTTGCAATTGTTTAATGGGTATTTGGTAATATCTTATTTTCAGAATTTGAAAATACATAACTTATTTAAAAAATGTATTACGTAATTTATTAAAAAACAGTGAAAGTGGAAATAATAACAATGACCTATTTTAAAAATTGTGTTGATAAACATTTAAAAATTAATGGAAAATTTCATGGTTCTATGCAATGTATTCTTTTCTTGTAGAAATATTTTGTTGTTGTTTTTGTTGCTTCTCTAACTGATCTCATTTTTAATTTGTTGTATATAGTGTGAATTTAGTTTTCTCACCTTATGTGGTTACAATGTGTTCCCAGTATCAGCAGTTGACTTTTATATATCAACTTATTAATTCTATAAGCAAGCTCATTTTAAATAACTATTATACAATTTCTGCTTTAGCTCTATGTACATTGACTTCATAAACAGATACAACTCTGATATGAAAATGTCATGCTTTCTCTGCAACTACAATGCTATTGTATACATTCTTTGAAAAAATGATCAATAATATCCCCTATTACTTTAGTTTGTTAAGATACTTTCTTGTGATCATTCTATATGCAAAAAAAGAATATGGAGAGATTATAAGATATGGATACCAGCTCATTATACACACAATTGTATCCTTAGCCCCTTCAGCTAAACAAAGGCAATGTAGTATTGTAGCCATGTATGTCTTTTATTGGAGTGGATCCTAAAACAAGAGATAAAATAGTTGGTGTTGTTTTATAGAGGCATAATAGAGGTAGTGAAGTACATGGCTTGTGGATATTTCCCCCAATGTGCCGCTCAGATTACATAAGGATCCAAAAGTGAAGCTGTTTTGTGTATCCTTCAACCACCACATCCTTTTATTCATCCTCATTATGTTCAAAACATTGAGGTAAATTCAGACTGTATTTTTATCAAACAACCGGATCAAATTGAAACCAGATATTCTAGTTTGACTTTTTAAATTTTACCTCTGTGTTTGGAGAGGTTCCTGAGTGTCTTACATTGTTTGGCAGCACATAAATGGCTCAAACAACCCTTCTTATCTTATGCCAGAGGAGATTATTTTGAAATTCTCTATTAGAACATAAAACTTCAGTTTATTTCTTATTATGAAGTATGTAGATATTTTGCAACCATATAGAAATTTATATAAATTATTTTACATGATCTGAATATTGGCAGAAATGAAATGAAGAACAGTATTACATTATATTTTAAAGACTACTTATATAGGCCCCAAATTTCTACAACACTTGTGTGGTCTTTCCATTATAAAAACCATAGTTTCCTTATGGTCATTTTTGAGCTTGGCCTTAACATTAATTTAATTTTTGTTTCAGGAAATGTACCCCAAAAGAACTCTGAGAAAATATACTCAACTGTCCTGCTGTGATTAAACAAGACTGCTGTATTTTGTAAGTTCATCTATTTTTGTCTTTATTCTTTAAATAAAGAAGACTTTCTGCTGCAGAAAATCCCTTTTCTCATTTGGAATTAGTGTCTAATTTTGTTTTAATGGAAGGCTTAATTGATTTTATTTTTTTCAAACTTTGTTTTACCTTAATTTTATTCAGTTTCAATGAATAATGAAAAGGCATTTCTTTTTTAGATTAACTCTGTTTCCTTGTATCTATTGGGCAATATTTTAATGACTTGTGATAAGAATCTTATCATTTGGTAAAAGGGCAGTGCTTTCAGTAATGCTGACTTGACCTTGGCAAATATATTGGTAATTATAGTACCTCCATTTCAGTGAACAAATACATTTGATTTTACCTGTGGAAACTGGCTTTATGAAGGTAGCTAAATACTGACCATCTTTGGGATACAGATTAATTTTATCTTGTTACTAATACTTAGATTATACATTCAAGGATTATCATATTCATCATGATGAGATATGCACTATATGACTTCGATATATTAGGATGTAACATTTATTTTTGCACTATATGATTTAGATGGATTAGAATATAACATTTATTTCATGTGACCCAGAGCAACCAAAGGCTATTGTGTAGAAAATCATGAACGACATTAAATTGAATGTTTCCCGAACCTTCAAATTTATAATCCTTCTGAATATCTCAAAGTTGAAATTTTGCTATGTCAGTTTCTGAAACGCAATATAAAGCAAATAGATTTTCCCCTCCTTTACAAACTGCCTTCTGATACTGAGATAAAATAGTCCCTTTGCCCATAAGTAGTTTCCTATGACAGACACAGTAGGTTAAGAGAATATAATACAAGTCATTTATTTTGACACTTGCAGCTTTTTTCTTTTCTTTTTTTTTTTTTTTTTTTGGCTTTTCATTCAAGCAGACTTTTTTTCACAAGGGAAAAAAATGTGATTGTATTGCCTCATAGTAAATGAATGGAGGAATCGACTAGATGAAAAAAAGGATCTAAATTTCTGAATTCTGTGGCATAATAGTCATCACAAGTGCCCTTCATCAGGGTATTTTTATTACTCCAGTATTTTGAACAACTTAAGTGCTGAGTGTGGTAACATAAAGAACACACTTAAGAGTTAGAATAGATTTTAGAAAATTCCAGTAATTCTAAGGGCATAAATGAGTTCAAAAAGATCTTGAAATTGGCGAAGAATCACATAAAAAGTGGAAACTTTGGAAAGACAAATTTTAACATATATTGTGAAGCAAAAATAAAGATTATATAGGAGATTTACAAAAGATAATTATCTTAAACTTAAATGGTGCCCCAGTGGTTTCATTCTGTTTCAAATTCTATCCATTTACATTATTATTTTTCCCCAAGGAAATAATTGAGTTTTTCCCCTAAAGAAAACCTCATTTAATAAAAATAATCAATTCTCAATTTTTTAAATAAGTAATTGTTTAGCTACCTGTGTGTGTGTGTGTGTGTGTATGTATATATATATATATATATCTTCAATTCCAATAGGTTTTTTAAAATTTTCAAATAACAACAACATTAAAACTTAAATCTTTTTTATGGCTGCATAGTATTGCATGGTGTATATGTGCCACATTTTCTTAATCCAGTCTATCGTTGTTGTACATTTGGGTTGGTTCCAAGTCTTTGCTATTGTGAATAGTGCCGCAGTAAACATACATGTGCATGTGTCTTTACAGCAGCATGATTTATAGTCCTTTGGGTATATACCCAGTAATGGGATGGATGGGTCAAATGGTATTTCTGGTTCTAGATCCCTGAGGAATCGCCACACTGACTTCCACAATGGTTGAACTAGTTTACAGTCCCACCAACAGTGTAAAAGTGTTCCTATTTCTCCACATCCTCTCCAGCACCTGTTGTTTCCTGACTTTTTAATGATGGCCATTCTAACTGGTGTGAGATGGTATCTCATTGTGGTTTTAATTTGCATTTCTCTGATGGCCAGTGATGCTGAGCATTTTTTCATGTGTTTTTTGGCTGCATAAATGTCTTCTTTTGAGAAGTGTCTGTTGATGTCCTTCGTCCACTTTTTGATGGGGTTTGTTTTTTTCTTGTAAATTTGTTTGAGTTCATTGTAGATTCTGGATATTAGCCCTTTGTCAGATGAGTAGGTTGTGAAAATTTTCTCCCATTCTGTAGGTTGCCTGTTCACTCTGATGGTAATTTCTTTTCCTGTGCAGAAGCTCTTTAGTTTAATTAGATCCCATTTGTCAATTTTGGCTTTCGTTGCCATTGTTTTTGGTGTTTTAGAGATGAAGTCCTTTCCCATGCCTATGTCCTGAATGGTATTGCCTAGGTTTTCTTCTAGAATTTTTATGGCTTTAGGTCTAACATGTAAGTCTGTAATCCATCTTGAATTAATTTTTGTATCAGGTGTAAGGAAGGGATCCAGTTTCAGCTTTCTACATATGGCTAGCCAGTTTTGCCAGCCCCCATTTCTTGTTTTTGTCAAAGATGAGATAGTTGTAGATATGCGGCATTATTTCTGAGGGCTCTGTTCTGTTCCATTGATCTGTATCTCTGTTTTGGTACCAGTACCATGTTGTTTTGGTTACTGTAGCCTTATAGTATAGTTTGAAGTCAGGTAGCATGATGCCTCTAGCTTTGTTCTTTTGGCCTAGGATTGACTTGGTGATGCGGGCTCGGACATGGATGAAACTGGAAATCATCATTCTCAGTAAACTATCGCAAGGACAAAAAACCAAATGCCGCATGTTCTCACTCATAGGTGGGAATTGAACAATGAGAACACATGGACACAGGAAGGGGAACATCACACTCCGGGGACTGTTGTGGGGTGGGGGGAGGGGAGAGGGATGGTATTAGGAGATACACCTAATGCTAAATGACGAGTTAATGGGTGCAGCACACCAAGATTGCACATGGACACATATGTAACAAACCTGCACATTGTGCACATGTACCCTAAAACTTAATGTATAATAATAATAAAAAAATACAGATGTTTCTTGATAGTAAAATTCCTATTTAATATAAATGTTGCAGATTATATGCTAATATAAAGTTGTGAATGAATTAAAGGACAATTGATCTTATAAATGCCTATGCTAAAACAGAGTACTAAACAGTGAAAAATCATGTTTGGCAATGGAATGTTTTCCACAATGTATTGAAAAGATACCTGATTTTATTTCTCTCCAACAGAATATAGATATATATATAGGTTCAGTTATCAATATTTATTAAGCACCTTGGGTTAAACCCTATGTATTAATTTATTCTCATGCTGCTATGAAGAAATACCTGAGACTAGGTAATTTATAAAGAGGTTTAATTGACACACAGTTCTACATGGCTGGGGAGGCCTCAGGAAACTTAGAATTGTGGTGGAAGAGGAAGCCAAAGTGTCCTTCTTCACAAGGTGACAGAAAATATTTTTATATCTTCACTTTATCCACAGAACAATACATAAATTAGCAATAAATTGATTGTTTCATTGATCATTGTTCGCTTTGGCAAATATTTCTCCCAGGGGAAGCTGAATTAGGGTAGAGAATACTTTTTGCTATTTGGAGAAACAACACTCAGAGAAAGTCTCTATAGTTAGTGGAATTCCAGAATCTAATAGGCATCAGAATGAAATGTAAATAATAGGTCTCAGAATTTTATGTCAAATGTGCTTTTGATGAGCCCAGACATTTTGTCACAAATGAGTTGTCTTAATGCTGATTTTATCTTATTGTATTATAATTGTTGAGCAGAGGGGGAAAAGCCCCTTATAAGACCATCAGATCTCATGAGAACTCACTCACTATTGTGAGAACAGCACGATGAGGTCCCAGGAGTTCCCTTCCACAACATGCGGGGATTATGGGAGCTACAGTTCAAGATGACATTTGGGTGGGGGCACAGCCAAACCATATCATCCTGGATCTATGGTATTGCTCTGCCTTGCTGGCAGTAATAAACAATAAATAAATACTAGTACCATGTGCAAAAAAAAAAAAAACTTTAAAATTTTACATTAGTTGGAAACTTCTGTTGAATGTTTCCATATATCAGCTTCTAAGTGTGAACAATGGCAAAGAGATTTGGTGTTGCATATGATCTGTGCAGTTCTATCAGTGGTGAATCTTTTTTTTTTTTTTTTTTTTTTTTTTACTTTTATTTTAGGTTCAGGGGTATGTGTGAAGGTCTGTTACATAGGTAAACTCTTGTCCCGGGAGTTTGTTGTACAAATCATTAGGATTTCACAAGTCTGTTTCCTCTACTACATTCACTCTCTACAGGTCTGAGAAACCCAAGTTGGGTATCATGTAGGTGTTATTAGAGCTTAGATTAGTAGAATCCAGGAATGATTTTTAAAAGTCAAGAAGAAATGTTATCTTGCTTCGGTCACGTGCTTCTTGATTACTCTGAAGGCTTGTGGTTGAGTCAGCTAATGAAGAATCTGGAATATGTGGGAAAGGCGGAAAGAGAAATAAAAATTATGATGAAGAATTCTCAGTAATCATATCTCTGATACAAAATTAAGGAAATAGAATACTTGCATTTGAAAAAGAAGACATAGTGAGATTATTATTCTTCATGTACTGTATATGAAGAGATCTTATAGAAAAGGTGGCCAATTCTTTATTTTGTAATGATTTTTTTAAAAGTATAATAAACCTGGACTATTATTAGTGTAGATTTTCAAGCTGTGAGAGTTTTTCAGCACAGGAGTAACTGAAGATAGCACTTTGAAAAACCCTTCTTTTGAGAGACCTTTAAAGTAAAACAGATCTTATCTTGGACTGTCTGGGGGACGAAAGTGCTCATTAATCCAACATGAAATCTTTTAAACCTAGGATTATATGATCATCAGTTAGTTACTATTTTACATTCTGTAAATAGGTCATTAGCTTTATCATTTCAATCAGCAGTGGCTTTGCTTTTCTGGAACCATACAGAGGAGAGAGTAACTGGTTTAACAAAGCGTCTCACGCTCAACAATGGTCCCAGTCGAATAATTGTCCAGTTTTCAATGGAGAATTAGTACAGTTCTCTCTAAAGGTTTAAGAGATGATTAAAATAGACCCCCTGCTTTTGGAATGGGAATTGCCCTGGGAGCTGAACTAATTTCCTCTGGCTAGAATAGATTTAAACAAATATTTTAATAAGCACGTTTTAAAAATCACAGCTATCTTATGCTGCCCGTTATTGCTATTCTCTTAAGAGAGGATTATGCTTCATAAGGTAATACCTATGAAAAGAGACTATTTTTCTTGTATTTTAAATAAGCAATTTTAGCTTAGAAATAACTCTACTTTCTGGTTATAATGCTAGTTATTTTATAGACATCTTTTTCCAGAAACTTTGTAGAGATAAAATTAACAATCTATTTTTCCAGGTTTTTTAATTTAAGAAATTCAATCGAATGAATATTTCTGCCAAAAACTCTGAGGAATAGAAGTACAAAATATGACCACTGCTTCTAAATTGCTATCATCTCATTGTGGAGAAAATTCATTTATATAAAAATTAAATGTGGGATTCCAGTTAGTTATAAGTGCAGACTATGTTATAAGTTTTTGCCCTTTCACAACACCTTTAACTGATCCTTTGCATGTCATGTGTGTATTCAAAGGGATGTAGAAAAAAACAATGAATGAATGAATGAAGTACTGCAGTCATTCAGAGAATAATGTAATTAAATTTTGAACATAAAATACAGGTAAAACTTAGTAAAAAATCGTTATTACAGATAGAATAAAATAAAAACAGGCTTGACTTAGGAATTTACTTAGTATATAATGTTACATATCTGCTTTAAAGGTATTGAAATCCTCATCAGAGAGAATTTTATTAATAGTGGGGAGCAACGCTAAGGAGATAAGGTTGCTTTAAGCCACGAAAAGAATGAATTCCATGTTAGGCAGCCTATACTTTGTTCAGTGGTAGGGATAGTCACAAGAGACAGTTCAATGAAATGCTATTCTATCACTTTCTGAGAAATTGATATGAGAAAAAAAAAGGTAAGAGAAATCAAAGATTATGTCAAATTTCAGACTCCGAATAACTGGAAAGATATGTAGTGAACTGATGAATGGAAATATAAAAAATTAAGAAAGAGGATGGAGGAGGTGGAGGGGGTAGTTTGTGTGAATGATTCATGGAGTGAGATTTTCCAGTTTTTGAAATATCCTGAACTTATTTTCCAAGGCTTCCCTTTTTCCAATTTTAATCTGAAACCTATTCTCTTTTTTTGTATTATTGACATTTTGATAATAAAATAAATAGTTCATTTGTATTCTTTTCCATTTTATACTGTTACTGCACTTCTAGATTATCTAAAAGTGATTTTTTAAGTGAATAAACAGGAGTCTTGGAATGTTGAGAGAAATAGAAGTTAATATCTCAGGCCAGGCATGGTGGCTCATGCCTATAATCCCAGCACTTTGTGGGGCAGAAGCGGGTGGATTACTTGAGCCCAGGAGTTCCATACCAGACTGGGCAACGTGGTGAAACCCTGTTTCTACTAAAAATACAGAAATTAGCAGAGCGTGGTGGTACTTGCCTATAGTTTCAGCTGCTTGGGATGCTGAGTGGGGAGGACTGCTTGAGCCCAAGAGGCAGAGTTTACTGTGAGACAAGATTACACCACTGCACTCTAATCTGAACAACAGAGTGAGATTCTGTCTTAAAAGTTAATAAGAAAAGAAATTAATATCCCCTAATCTATTTTAGATCTATTTTACCGTTATGTCTTTTCAATATATCATTATGCGTTTAATGTTGTTAAATATTATCCAATTTAAAAATTGTGATTGATAAGAAAAATGTGTACTGTGAGTCAAAAACCACTGATATATGACAAATGGCACTAACTAGGGAAGTACAAAATTAGACAGATAATTGTTTTATCAAAATAAAACAAATGTGTTGGAGAGAGTTATAGCATTTCAGCACATAGCTTTGTATTTGTTATACTCTTGTCTAAAAGAAAGAATAGCAGTTAATCAAGAGAAATATCTTTCTCCCTTAGGTTTTATGAAGATGCTGATGCATTTAAACAACATAATAGCCTGTATCCTCAATACAACTTTGTTAACTATAGCAAAGATCTTCTGCATATGGTTATTTCTTGTATCAGCCTTTGATAGACACCTTGGACAAAATTTAAATGCAATTACTCCAGGAACCAAAGTGATTATGACAGCATTCTGATTATCTGGAAACACAGGGAAAAAGTCTGAGGAGTCTTAAGGAGTAAATGGTTGGCAGCTTACTCCTTAGACAATTATCTTGACTATCAACTATCTCCAGCAGGCTTAAAATAGGAGTTTTAGGGCAGACAACTCATAAATGAGGTTTTAATGAGAATGTGAAAGGCAGACATTTTTCATGCATGACTGAAAAAGCACCTCTATGCTGTAGATATCAACCATGTTGAAAACAAAGACATTTCATTGTGGCAGTTGAAGGCTATGACTTTATTCATTTAGGCAACACATATTCTTATTTAGCCTATATTGCTGGCAATTCTACTTATCACCAGAAGTTGAAGTACCTGTGTGCAGGATTAAATTTGTTTTTGTCAGAAAGGAACTCTAAATGTTTAAATGAATGCTAAAAGGCTATCTAAAAGTTGGATATGTCTGTGAGAAGATTTGGACAGGTCTTGGAGATATACCACATACCGTCAAAAGTAAAACCTTGAGTTGACTCTTTTAATGAGTTTAATTAGATTGATACTCTTTTGTAATTAATCTGCCAGGTGAACGTGGTTTCTAAATAGATTTATGCAAAATGTGCACATTCTCTTGCTATTGTTTTAACCTATGTTCTATACTAGTTAGTTATGAAAGTTTCGTTATTTGGAATAAAGCTCTTAACACCTCTAAAGAGGAAATGCTTGCTATATAACATGAGTTTGAATGAATAAGTGTAAAAATTAGAAGTCTTTAAAGGGAAAATTCAGTTTCTTTTCAGTTAGAGAGATTCATGTACGGAATACAGATCAATACAGAGACTATCAGTTACCAACATGACAGAATTTTATTTATGTGTTCCTTCTCATGAACTGTGGTGGTTTTCTTTGCTGATTAGAAGAGATACACGTATTTCTTCTTCCTTCTTCATGATAATTATCACTTGCAACTTTTCACATCCATAATAGAAAATATAACAAAATTAAAAAGTATTAGGTTCGCATTTTTCACGGCTTTTAAAGGAATTTATACATATATTTTTGATATTATGACCTCAGAGAACAATATTACTAAAATTTTCTTTTGAATAATATATTTTAAAAGAAGTTTTTAAGCATGACGAACTCTCATCTGTTTTTCCAGCATAATTAACAACGGTGACTTTCCATTTCATTTGTTTTAACATTCGCATTAATGAATTCACCTTTTGTCCTGCTTTGAATTTGATATTGAAAATAAGTTTTATGCTTCATTGCTTTCTAATATGCCTTAGGTAATCAGTCCTGTTACAGTAGCTTATATAATAGTTATCTGAGACAACAAGGGAGACTTTTCTAGGAAATAGAGTTTATCTCAAACTGATTTTTATTTCAATGTGGTCTTTATCAATATAATGGAAGATGTTTTGACAAAGAAATTTGTACAATTATAGAAAATGAAAAAGTATATAGATAGATAGACAGACATAGTATTTTTCCACGTAGCCTTAAATCTCATTAACATTGAAAGTGCTAACATTCTAACCTGCTCTTGTTAAATAAATGAAAAGAGCTCTCACAACTTTACATGGTAGCACGATTGTACATAAATATCAATCTGCTGAAATATTCTGACTTTTCCTGATTATCCCATTTTTTACATTCTCTGGGTCTCCTGTGGATTAAGCACCCCATATAAGTCAGACTGTTTGTTCATGCAGCTGAGAAAACTGATTTCAATCATCCTGTTAAATTTTGCAGAGACTGTGAATCAAAACATTTTGATGATAACATATACATGTATTTGACTGAGGTTCAATGATTTTCCACACAAATTCAACATTAACCATATTTGAAATAATCTGCAAAAGGTAATCTTTTCTGCTTTGCAATGGTAACAAAAATTATATGTTCTTTAGAGCCAACGGGGAAAAATTGGACCATTTACATGGCCCTTTTCTAAATTAGCATGAGCAGTTCCTCCGTGTTTTTAATCTAAAGGCAAGACAGTCATGTGTCTAAATGCATTACCGGTCATGTTGTTGGTCAGACAAGAGTTACGAATATAGATGGTTGGCCCTAACCATTGCATAAAGACAGCCGAAATAATTTTCGCATCACATTCAGGGCTCCTTGAGCTGAGCACATCTGTCTTCTGTGACTGAATAGATCATGAAAAGATCTTCATTCTTTCTTAAAATAGTTGGGAATACACACCAACTTATTGATGCTGCTGCTCTATCACTTGCGTTGTGACACACAAATCACATAGAGTTTTTAAAATACCAATCCTGGAATAAGACTGAAGTGTAAGACTGAATGTCACAGCATGACATAAGACTGAAGTACACCATGAACTCAACTAGAGTAGAATTAAACTATCTCCTTGAATTGAATCATGACATTTTAGGGCTACTCTTCAATAATTCCTCTTGTCCTTCGAAACAAGCACTTCCTGGTGATCTTGAGTTTTTTGTTCTCTGTTTCAGGGTCGTCTTCCTAACATACCTGTCCTGTAACCATTAGATTTAGAAGAAGCTAAACAAATATAGTGAAGTTAACCTACATATATTTTCATAACCAGAAAATACCAGCCATCAATTACTTTAAAAATTAGAATAAACCTAGAATAAACATTAGCTAATGTCATGGCCTTATGATTAGTATTATCTGATGATAATCTGAAATTTTGTTTTAGATGGGTGTGAAGTGGGAAAGAGCAAGTGGTAAGCTGAAAGCATGAGCTGAAATGAACCAAAATGGGTTGTAACTCATGTCAGCTCTCACTTATCACTGCTTTCTACCTTGATGATAGAGATATCCCACGGTAGAAGCTAGTGCCCATAATCACAGAGCTAAACACTTGTCTAGCCAGGAGAAGCTGAAGGGGTCACAGGAAATGGTGGAATAGTAGCAGGTCCAGCTTCTGTGTTCCACCATGAAGCCAGCCAGAAGATAAACTGTGATGAGTATGACCTACAAAGGTACTGGTTGACTCTGCCCAGCCTTCCAAATAAAAGAGAATATGGATGTTGTTTCACTTGTTCCCTCAAATCTCACAAAAATGTGTGTGGCCCAACCTACCTAAATCATACAGGGAAGGAGATTCTGGAAAATGTAGTTGATCCTAGCCCAGTTGACCCATTACAGAGTCACCACAGTGCCATAAATCCATTTGGAAGTCTGGTGAAGTTTATGCATTCCCTCTAAGAATGTTTGTTAATATTTTTACTACATATACTTAAATACAGAGGATTACACAATAGATAATTATATTGAAACAGTGATCAAAAACATGAGAAATCAAATTTGTGCCATAGTAATAGATAAACTTAATAAGATCTAGGCGTATGTTTAATAATAATAGTAATTTTGAAACTCTAATGAGTATAAATCATAGTTTATGATATCTATAATAACCAAAATATGATATGAAATAATTTCTAAAATGAAAATTTCAAAGATATTGCTAATGCTGTTGTGGTTTGCTAACTAATCATAATTTAAGGATTCAAGAGATGATCAGTTTCAGTTAGAGATTAGTGACGTCATCTGAAGTCTATTCACGGAACCCATAGATAAGATCTGTAAATCCTAGGATAGAAGCTCTCCCTTGGTGTCACAATCTTTCTTGGCGAAATATATTTACCAAGATCTTTAAAATATACTTATTTTAGGCAGTAAGTTAAAACAATATGAGGCCTAGACGCTGTGTTGTGAGACTTGCATTACATACTAAATGATGTCTATAGTATAACAAGCCTTACATTATTTTTTTTACATGTCTACAGTCTTAATTATAGTGAACAGCTTTTCTGTACTTCTCTATGAAAAGTAAAATGAACATTACCAAAAGAATTGGCAGTGCTAAATTGTTAGTAGACTCCCCGGGGTTTTCCTTCTTGCTGTAAAGGCTTCAGTGATTTCTTCATAGTTTAGGCATAGTAAAATAGCACCATTTACGCTTCTGAGCATCAGTCACTAAATGTTTTCAAATAAATTTCATTCAATTTATATGGTACTTATGGCTAAAAAATGACCTTTTTAGCATGCAGTGAGATTCAGAATAATGCACAGTTTATTAAATGGATATTGTCATATGGGTACAAAGTGAATTAATCTTAAATGTTAGTATAGAATAACAAATTTCTATTACATTCTGTCTTTGTGTTTTCTCTAACTTTGATTCTTTTTACTTTGTGTTCACCTTATTTGCTCATACACATTCCTTACAAAATGAAGGACTCTGGAGGCACATTTTTAAATTTTTTTTTTTTAATTTTAGATACACGAAATACATGTGCAGGTGTGTTACAAGGGTGTATTTCACAGTGCTGAGGTTTGGGCCTATATTTATTCCATCATCCAGATAATGAACATAGTACCAAATAGGAAGTTTTTCAGCCGTTTCCCTCCTTCCCCTCTTCTTCCTTTTGAAGACCCCAGTGTCTATTGTTCCCAATTTTATGTCCACAGGAACCCAAGATTTAGCTTCTATTTATAAGTGGGAACGTGCAATATTTGGTTTTCTGTTTCTGTATTAGTTTGCTTAGGATAATGACCTCTGGCTGCATCCATATTGCTGCAAAGGATATGATTTTGTTCTTTTTATGGCTGCATAGTATTCCATAATATATAGGTACCACATTTTCTTTAGACAGTCCACCATCGATGGACACCAATTGATGATTCCATGTCTTTGCTATTGTGAATAGGGCTGCAGTGAACATATGAGTGCATGTGTCTTTTAGGTAGAATGATTTATTTCCCTTTGGGTATATACCCAGTAATGGGATTGCTGGGTCAAATGTTAGTTCTATTTTTAGTTCTTTAAGAAATCATCATACTGCTTTCCACAGTGGCTTAACAAAGCCACTTTCCCAGCAGCACTGTATGAGCGTTCCCCTTTCTCCTCAGTCTCGTCAGTATCTGTTATTTTTTGACTCCTTAATCGTAGCTATTCTGACTGTGTGAGATGGTATGTCATTGTGGTTTGATTTGCATTTCTCTGACGATTAGTGATACTGATTATTTTTATGTTTGTTGGCTGCTTGTATGTCTACTTTTGAGAAGTGTCTGTTCATGTCCTTGAGGCACAAATTTTAAATTTAAAAAGTTGAAATTTTTTAGTTGAGTTTTGGTTTTTCTTTTTACTTTTAGAATAATTTCAGAGATAGGAATGAAAGTTTGGTTACTTTTTTACAGTAACAGATACAGTTCATAATGAAACTATAATTAGTGATTATGGTTTATTATAATTGTATTATGTGATAGTATCAAAAATCACTTAAATATACATCATTTTATTTCATACCTTTGACACCATAAATGCTGAGAAGGCAATTTTTATTTTCATTTTATGGACAAAAATCATCAATAGAAATGAGTGAAAATGACTTGACTAAGGTTGTTGTGTGTGTGTGTGTTTGTGTGTGTGTAATATAGCAAACACATTTACCACTTCTCAGGCATTTGTTTTTTTTTCACCTATATTACCTCATTTATCCTCACAATCACACTAGTCATATATGCTATTACTATGCTTATTTTACAAATGAGTAAACTGAGGTACTAAGGTTAAGTAACTATCTGAAGTTCCTGATGCTATTGAGTGGTGGCTAGTGAGGAATAGGCCCTGGAGTATAATCCAGGCTGTTCTGGGCTTGAAGTCTGATCTCTCAACTTATATTCAAGGAGACCTCTCATAATTCTGTTTTCTCCCTTCTAACAACTATAGGTATTATTTGTGGTTAGCATTTTGTTGTATCGACTAAAATGTTTAGGCCATTGTTAAGCATTGTTAACTATTAGCGATGATAATGGGCAACTTCAGACTTTAATGGGATTGCTTTTGGTTTATTTACTGTTAATGGATTTTTGGATGGTATTTTTATTGTTATGATACAGCTATCTTTCATAGAGTAAAGATGTGTTCTTATATTTCTATTTAACTTAGAGTGTTTCTCAGAAATATTTAAATATTATTAAATTACTTTTAGCAGTCAGATGATCACAGTTCTTTTCTTTGAATTGAGGGTATATTTTTTGATAAGCATCCAATAGATTAATCATTGTGTTTTTTAAATTTGCAATCCAGGCAGGGTGCGGTGGCTCACGCCTGTAATCCCAGCACTTTGGGAGGCTGAGACGGGCGGATCATGAGGTCAGGAGATCGAGACCATCCTGGCTAACACGGTGAAACCCTGTCTCTACTAAAAATACAAAAAATCAGCCGGGCACGGTGGCGGGCGCCTGTAGTCCCAGCTACTCGGGAGGCTGAGGCAGGAGAATGGTGTGAACCTGGAAGAAGGAGCTTGCAGTGAGCAGAGATCGCGCCACTGCACTCCAGCCTGGGTGACAGAGCGAGACTCCATCTCAAAAAAAAAAATTTGCAATCCAGTGGCAAACAACACCTAGTCATGTTTCTGAATTCAGTTTTCCTGAAGTTTGCTTTGAATATTTGGTTTCATATTCTTAAACTATCTTTATATTTGTGTAGTATTTGTCAGGTTTTTATATCACAATCATATTAGATAACTCTCAGTCTTTGGGGATACTTGTAAATGCACTTTCATTCCTATTCCCTTGCTCTCTTAGGTAAGAGTGATACGAAAGCAGGGCTTATATAACCTTATGGCAATGGAGGCAGGTCCATGGCCACTGACATCCACTGCTCAAATCTTACTCTGTTCTCTCCGGACTTTACTGGAGACTAGCGTCTGTTTTTGGGCCAACTTGGCTGCACCTTGAACTGGAGGGCATAATGTAATTCCCTGTTGTCCGTGTCATTTCAGTCTTAGTTTAGTTGACCTGTACCTCTATTGCACTACAACATTATCCTCCCTTCACTAACCTGGGCTCATGGCAGGCTGCTGGCTTCAAAATCAGTATGCATACCTTTAGTAACTGAGAGAGGATTAGAGTTTAAATTATTTCCTCTTCTTTTTCTGACCATACAGTTCAGCCCTAGAAAGGTGAAATTTGGACATGTGCTAAACAGATAACAAAAATAACACTAGTTATTTCAAACTCAAAACATATGATATTAATATTATATTGATTATAACAGTGTCAGAAGAGCTGCAGGAACAAAAGAGAAATATAAGGGGCAAAAGAGAAGAAAAATTAAAGCAACTCAAGAGTTAATTACTGGTTTTTCTCTTCCGGGCTGGAGATGCACAAATTTTACCCATACGCTAAGGGTGCTGTGCTGAGAAGGCTTCTGTGCTGAGAAGGCTTCTGTTGCTGGAATACAGATGCCCAGGAGTTTATTTCTAGCCTGAAGGGACCACCAGGATCCTCACCGCCACTGCCCTCCCCTTCAGTGCTAAAACTTCTGCTGAATTGTCCTGTGAGAGACGCTGCCAGAAACTTGAAATGTAGGGAATCACTATTCCATTTCTCCTGGGTTCTAATATTCAACTCTAATTGAAAACTTAACCAGGAGAATCTGGGAAATATAGTTTGTGGTGTCATAGACTCTTTGTAACAGAGCACAGAAGAGTGAGAATGGAGGCTGAGAGCAAAGGGACAAGAGATTGATCTAGTTATTACTTTTCATTTCTCAGTGGTGTCTATTTGCAACCTCCTGTCCATGTGTAAATTCTACACAACAATAGTATTAGTTGCGTTTGACATTTCTACTTAGTATGATAAAATCCGTTTTTATAAAAATGAAGAGGATCTTACTCTCTTCTCCAAAAGGAAGAAAAATGTTGCATCAGTCCCCAGATTAATTTCTGGGGATGGTAATTCCTCCTGTGTTTTAGTTATAGTCCAATTGGGTCTACTGTAATTTAAAAACCACATTTTAAGGTATACTATCTCCAGTACTTCTACTGTAAAACAATAGGAGAAAGAAAGTGGAAAAAGTAAGTTAATATAAGCAGATAAATAAGGAAGAAATTATATAAATCTACTGCTAATGGCCTCACTTCTGTTTGAATATAACTTCATTGTTCTAGCATGCATTCCATCTTACCCAGTTATTAACCAGACCTTCAAATTACCAAGGTTCTTTACTTGTGGAGTGTAAAACCCATTTACAGAGCGTTTTAAATTATGTGGTATTCTATTCATAGGATTGATCTAAGTTTTCCTTAACTTTTACCGTTGGATGTGGAATAATAAGAAAAGCTTTAGAAAATCCCCTGTGTTCTAGACATTATCTTTTCTGCTCCAGTGTAGATCAAGAAACCAATTTCTTCTGATAATTGAGATCAATCAACATAACCAGTAAAGTAACTTTCTTCTTTATCAATGGGTTCAATAAGATGAGAACTCAATAGTGGACTGGTGGCAGTTTCAATATCCAATTAAATTAAAACAGTATTTTTATCTCTTGGAGAAAACATTATACCCTTGGAAATGAAGAACTCTGAAGCACTGCAGACAAAAGTTTTGGTAAATGTAAGTAAAATTCTGTAAGTTGGTTATTGGTCCTAATAGAGAGAGGAACAACTTCCAGTACACCCTTGTATTCTTGCCCCAAGTATTCTGGATATAGAAGAGACAGCATTATAAACCTGTTTAATCTATATATATCACATCCCGTTGAACTGCACTCCAACTTCACAGAATGCCTTAACTGAGCCCTCAGTCAGCTCCCCCACCTTCTGTCAGGTTAGCTGCCACTGAATGATGGAGTACATGTTGTTCTTTGGTTGAAACCAGTGTTGTGTGTGATACATGATAGTGAATATGGCCTTACTGGAGTCCGCAGATGTTAAGGCTTGCAGAAACATTTTTGTCAGGGAAGACAGATGCATATCCAGAATAAGTGTCTATTCCGGTGAGTACAACTCTCTGTTCACATCATGATGGAAGGGACTTAAGGTAAACAGCCTGGTGCCCAGTGGCTGGCTGGTTCCCCCAGCTGACTACTGGTACAATCATTGAGGCCTCATTACTTGTCCTTGTTGTAGGCAGGTTAGACATCCAGCAACAGCAGTAGCCAAGTAAGCCTCAGTGAGAAGAGACCTTGTTGTTGATTGTTTGCATATATCCCTGACCAACATGATGACTTTGTACACATTGTACCTTGGAGTAAGTGTGGAAAAAAGGTGCCAGACATGCACATTTTGAGTCATCTTTTTTTAAACCTAATTATTGGGATCCTCCATATAAACACACACACACACACACAAGTATACACATACTTCCCACTTCACTAGCACATCATTACTCTGCTTAGATATTTCCTTTAGTCAAATTTCTCTGAAATTTCACAAATTAAATGCTGTTTTTTGTCACATATCCAGTATTTAGTCACACTACAACATTTCTAACACAATATTACAATTGCCTTTTGAGCATAATTTCCAATTTGACTATAAACTACTTGTAGATGGGTGATCTTTTATTTATTTTTGAATCTCCAGTTTGTAGCCTGTATTTGAGATATAGTATTTCAAGCCAATATTTGCTGACAATGATTGCAAGTAGTTCTTACTTCATATTTGCATTTTTCTTTAACTCACCTGTTAGGAAACTATGTATTCTTAATTTTCAAGTGATTTGCTTTTCTGGGTGCACACATTGTACACATTAACTGTGTGCAATTCATTTTATATATATATATAAAAAAAACCTGGTGACAATTATCCCCTGTTGTCCCTATTTTTACATATGTTTGTAATTTTTCACTATAAAAAGGTTTTTAAATGACCTTAACTATGTTTCAAATATTTAACAATATTAAAAATGATGTGCATGTGTTATGGAATACATAATCCGATGCATAATTATTAAATCAAGAAGATATAATTCAACACTTTCTGTATTTTATTTTTTAATTTTTAATCCACAGGATCTGTCAATGACAGAGAGAGAGAGATGTGTTAAAATTTCCCATTCTATTAAGAGCTGTTATTTGCCACCAGATTGATATTTGGTGTGACCTTATTTCTTTCACAGTCCATTTGGGTACCAGTTAAATTACCTTCTAAAATTTGAGAACAAGTACAGATTGAGGGCAGAGATTCTCCTAGCTTCTCGTTCAACAGTCATTCTCAAGGTTGCTCTGTTGTTTGAAATGGGGTGATTTCTTTGACTCACTTCAATCAAATGCATTTCCTGGAGACAATAGCCTTCACCTTTTCTTCAGGATCTCTCTCTGCCCTTAGTTCGGCTGTTTTACTCCTGGTGTTCAAATGCAGTTATCTCCTCCTCCACCAGCTTTTCTTAAGCCTCGCAAACTTTCTGATTAGTTTTTCTCTTAGTTTTGCCACCTTGGTGTCTGTCTTGCTGCTTGAGTGCCTACTAATGTGTGGGCCACTGATGATAAGATTCTTATCTCAATAAGATCTCTTAATCCTATCCTGTTAATCTTGAGATTAGTTAAATTTTACTCAGATTTTGACTACTTTGTTTGTTATAATGTATTTTTTCTGTTATGAAATTTTGCATTTTTAATATTTTTATAACATGTTATTGTGAAGCTATAAAAAGAGATTCAGAAGATAACAGGTGATATTTCCAACCAGAAATCTACAAACAACAATTCTAGGGATGTATACTATAATGTCTTATAGATATACCTTTTACTTGTTGTTTGAATAGTGTTGTTTCAAAATTTAATCATCATAAATACAATAAAAACATTTTTAGAAATTCCTTTTAAATTATTTTAGAATAATTCACAGAAGTAGAATGACTGAGTAATTGGGTAAGAACATTTTTGAGCCTTTAATATATTTTCTTTCCAAATAGTTTGCATCACTTTATGCTTATATCAATATCACTTGAGAGTCCTTGTTTCAAAAAGTCTCAGCTGTATTGAAATTTTTATTTAAATTATATTTTCCCAATTGCAAGGCAAAAGTGATACTTCATTAATTTACGTGTATTTAATTGGTTAGTGATTTTTGTGCTTTCTTCACATTTTGTTAGTTTATTGTGTTTCTACTTGGTGAATTGTGTGTACATGCTTTGCCTATTTATCTGTTGCCTTTTTAGAATATGTCTTATCAATAAATATTCCAGTTCAATATGAATTCTAAGACATTATTTTATTTCTGTATAAATATATATATTTTAAAATTTTCTAAGAAAATATAATTTACTAAAATTTACTCAAGGAGGCAGAAAGAGTCTAAACAGATTTACATAGAAGAAATAAAAAAGCTTGAGAAAGAGACATCCTTCAAAATACAGCAAGCTTGCTGAGATGGTTTCACAAGTGAATTCCTTCAAACCTTTAAAGGGTCATAACTACTTACTTATCTTTCTAGATAACTCTGAGGATGAACCCTTTCACAATTATTATGGTTCCTGAATCAAAATAGCTTTTCTTGGATCTTGAGGATCCAAGAATCTTGAGGATCTCATTCACTGTAACCATATTTGTAAATGAAATATTAGTAGATTTAAGTTCCTTTAAGTTTCTGTTGCATCAACTCTAGAATGTTGTTTATTTTAAACAAAGAGCTGCACATATTTAGTGTGTATAATTTAATGAGTTTGGACATATGCAGCCATTTTAAATACCATCACCTCAGTCAAGGTAATAGACATGTACAACACTTTTCAAAAATTTTCTTGTGTTCCTTTGTTTTTGTTTCTGTTTTGAGGGAAGAACACTGAACGTGAGATCTAATAACCTCAACAAATTTTGAAGTGCACAATTTTTAGTAGAAATTATATCTAATTGGTATGTGTTCATCTTCCATGAGTACAGATATGAAGACAAATCCAATTTATATTTTATTTCTAAAACTCTTTCATACCGTTAGAGATGTATACCAAAAATATTAAAAACATTTATCTTCATGACAATATTCAATGTCATATTTTGTTATTTAGTTTATTCTTTCTCAAGAGAAAAATACTTTTTAATGAATGCTATTTGCCTTTTACAAGTAAAGGATAATATTGCCTTAGATAATACATTTTATAGTTAAGTACAATTTAAGTGACTATAAGAAATATAAAGCTCTCAGCTAAATCTTAGGAGCATGTGAAGGATCATTCTAGTTTAGATACATGTTTTCATGAAGCTTAAAACTTTTTCTTTGACATTCACTCTAAAAAAAGAATTATCCGTATGTTTGTAAGTCAAACCGGTTTCAATTTCAGCATGTACCTCTTCTTACATATAATTTAAATAAAATACTCCCTATTGTATAAAATACGCTGCTTTGTCCTAAAACACTATTGTTCTGGTTTTATGATTATCTTATTAAGTTGTCTTTTGGATTTATTCACTTATTTGGTTACTTATTTTGTTTTATTTTATTTTAATTTTTCTGAGATAGAGACTCACTCTGTCTCCCAGGCCAGAGTGCAGTGGTGCGATCTGGGCTCACTGCAGCTTCAGTCTCCTGGGGCTCAGGTGATTCTCCCACCTCAGTCTCCCTAGTAGCTGGGACTACAAGCACACACCACCATGCCAGCCCAAAGTTTGTATTTTTTGTAGAGACAGAGTTTTGCCATGTTGCCCAGGCTGGTCTCAGACTCCTTGGCTCAAGCAATCTGCCCGTCTTGGCCTCCCAGAGCACTAGGACTACAGGCATGAGCTGCCACACCTGGCCATTGGATTTATAGACTTTAAACAGATGCTTTCTGAGCCTTCACCCAGGATTATGAATAGTATTTTATGTTAAACACTTATAGAATACTCTTGACTAAGGAAAACATCAAATTATAAAATAAATTTTATGTAAGCTTCTCAACCTAACTGTAGAATTATCAAACTTTGCTCCTCATGGGAACCTTTGAATGCCAATTTATCTCAAATTAGAGTAATACGTCTATGTTTGTGATAAGTGTGTAAATAATGAATTCTGAAAAACCTCCAGTATCTATCTTAGAGAGTAAATCCATTAGGGGAAACACACAAACACATTTTTAACGTTATTTCACTATATTGTCATTTTCAAATGTCTAAATTAACTCTACTTCTTATTCCTGATTTATGGTTCTCAGGGGGGAAAATACTTTTCATCTGTCTAATACTCATTCATATGTTTGAAGACTATTTTTAGGTCATATCTCAATTTAACGTCTCTACTTAAATTTCTGCTCTATTTCAATGCAGTCATCCTCTCCTTCAAGTGTGGCAGCAACTCTGGAATTATTGCAGTGATGCGGACAAAGCATGACAGATTCCAGCTGGGTTTTATGTATTTTAGCTTGGAAATGTCCAGAAAAATGCTATGAGGCACAGAAAAAAAAACACAGAAAAATGCTATCAATTAGGGAGTACAATGAGGATTTGTTAAGTTCCTTGATGAGAACAAGAGGACTGTTTTGTCTAATATCTCTTTGATTTGTAGTATAGACAAATTAGTCTAGGCTAGTGTGTATTTAGCTGGGAACCTGGGATGAAGATGGAATTGGCAAAGGATTAATTTGTTTATGAACAGAGTACATTCATCTTATATAATTTTAATTGATTCCATGTGTTTATTTGACTTTAATCCTTGGATAAAACCTAACTGATGGGTACTCTGAGAGTCTGCTCTAATCTGTTTACCTGACTATCTATTTTCTGTTTTATATATTGTACTTTGTCTATCTGTGTTTCTATGTCTTCATGTTTTTGCTCATAACAATTATAACTGCTTGTTGAAAAGACTAAAAAATTTTCTAATTAACAATTTCACTATGGACATTGATTTATTCAATATCATATCAAAATATTTATGAAGAATATTGTACACACTATAAGGGATAGTTCTAGAGAATACATTTGTATGATTAAAGGAATCATTTCTTCATCCCTCTTGAAGAAATGATTCCTGCAATCATAAAATGTGTTGCTTGAATAGTTATTGTCTCCTTTTCAGCATCCTTAGGTCTTTAGAAACATAAAAGAAAGTTTTCAGTACATTGACCAAAACATCAAAATTCAGTTGGTTGAATTGACTGTGCTTCATCTCTGAGGCAAAGTCATGTGGCAACTCCCCCAAGGCACTGGTCTGTTACCCTAGGATTACTAAAACATATTCATTTACTCCTGCATGCATTGAATACATACTTATTAAACACATACTGTGCTCCAGGCATTGTACTAGGTGCCTCATTAAAATGACACTTACTAAAGATGTTTTTAAGGTTAGTTTTTATTTAATTTTATTATCTTTCATTTTGAAATTATTGTTACAATATTTCCTGTCATTCACTTGACAGGTGTTTTCTTCCTCTCAAGAAACCATCTATCTTCTCAAAATTATATAAAATTAATTCTGTCCACATTCATAATGAAAAATCGTTTACAGAGATTATGTGTGAGTTCTTGGAAATAACTGATACCCCTAAGTACCATTTTCACTTAATGTCCGTGAATTTCTTAAAATGAAGTAGAGTGTGGTTTATTGATTAAAAACACAGAGTATGAATTTTTCTAGGCCTAAATATTAACTCTACCAATTTTGGATATGTGGTCCTACTAATCTGAACATTTGAGTCCTTAATATGGAAGATGGGTAGAACAAAGAGTTCAGTGAGATAATACACAATTAATAATGTTCAATAAATATCACTCATAATAACTGGCATGTACACTAGTGAAGCATATTGAACTTTTCATGATGAAACATGAAATTTATTATATTAATAAAGGATCTTAGATGCTGTTAGCAATTTATATATCATTAAATAAATGGTTTTATATTTTTGAAACAAAAGTTTTCCTCAAATTATAAGACACAGTTTTTTTCTAATGATAATCATTTGAAAAGATTCATGATACATCTCCATGGCAATGTATATTTTTAGCCAGTATTTATAAAGTTTGTGTAGTGGTCTTTGATATAGGAAATAAAAATGTACTCTGATGTAGTGAACTGAACCAACACTTGAAAAACGAAAGCCTACTTAGAGGGAAAAAGTCATTTGTTTTTCCTCAGAGCTAATGATGTTTATCTCTCAATAATATTATTATTCCAAGATTTAAAATCAGCCAGCAAAACATTATTTGGGAAGATTTGATTTCTAGAATGTATACCATTTGTTTTTAATAGCCTTTTCTTTTTTATAGTTATTTTATTAACCAAAGTAATAAATTCTTATAATCCCCCCCATTTCTGTACAAAAATTTCTATAACTGAAAAAAACCGGAAGTTTGCCAAGATTTATTTTTTCATAATTCAAATTGTACTTTCTCCAATAAGTATTCTCTCTTATCTCATGCCTATTCAGAAAAGTAGTACAGAATACATAATCATAATATAAATTATTTTTATGCACCAAGATAGTACTTAGAATTCCACTACACAATTGTTGCAGACATATTGTGAAAAACCGTTACAATGATTATTGATATTTGCCCTTGAGACTTCTCTTTAAGTACTTAAGGGTTTTATTTGTGATAACCATGCATTATTTATAATGCACAAAAACTCTTAAATTACATATTATTTCTTCAGTCTGTGCCTCAATGTCAGTGGATATTTGGCAAATGAAATGCCAATAAGGGAATGTGCTATTGTTGAAAACATAATATGACTTGGTATTATTACTACTTTGTGTTATTGTGTTGGAGAAAATAATTTTATTCTATCTGAGTATTCAGAACCTTAATTTTTATCTTTAGTTTCATTATGGTACTTTATATAGTGAGGAAAATAAGACATTTCCCTTAAGGGCATATTTTTTAAAGTGCTGAAAATCTCATTTTAGGTAAAAGCAAATTTAACTTGGGCTAAATCTTTGCAATTCATTTTGCTTGAAAAGCCTCATAAAACTAATATTTTTGGTTTATCTAGGGATTTTAAATAAATTATAAATTAAAGTATATGTGAGATTGAGATGAAGATTTATAAATAGAATTGTTAAATATGAATTTTGCTGTAATTCAAATAATAGATCCATTACACAGAAAGCCTTTCAATTGCTTGAAAACCAATCCTGTACTTTGGGATATATGTCAACTTAGATTATGTAAATGAAAGAAATACACTAAAAGAGGAAGTGGAGAGAAAACTTATTAAATGGACTGGTTGAGATTATGAAATCAAGCTATAGAACATAGGAAGTTATATAATAAATATCTTTTCCGGGCTTTGTGGGCTTAAAAAGTAAATTTATTTAATAAAGTATAAATAGATGACTATTGTTTTATTTTATTTCATTACTTTTAAAAGAAATCATCAGCTTTTCCACTTACACAACACTGTTTTGTTTTATATATTGTGATAGTCATCAGTGTGGTTTGTTCCTTTGACATTAATAGTGGTTCAAGCAATATAGCTAAACAAGTTGAATCTTACAATAAAGAGCCATTAAATAGAAGCATATGTCTCCCAACTAGAACACTGAAAAAACATTGCTTACTTTGCAGTATTTCTTACTTAAATTTTGGAAGTCTGCAAATTTATGATTCATAGAGGCATTAAAATAGCAAATTATAAGCATTTACTTTATATTGGGAGTCGGCAAATTTAGAATTTATATAAAATGGTAGCTTAGATTAGCAAATTATAATTGCTTATTTTACTGTTTATGCAATGCTTATTACATTTATATAATGACATTATTCTGCAAATAAAAAGTTTTTTAATCTAAAGCATGGAAAATGTGGAAATTCTTATACTTTTCTTACTTAAATGCCTTATATAAAAGTAAAGGTTAGGTATCTAAAATATACCTCATTTAAAACACAAAAATGCAATTCTATTTAATTCACCAAATATGTATTATGTACCTTTATATTCAAGAAATGAATTGGTTCAGCTGGGGAAAGTAATAAACAATAATCTATGGTTTCATTAGTCAAACAAATTATACTAAATAAGTTACTATCCAAATTCATCATTCTTAAGAGAGAAATTCTTTATTATGAAAAATTTGATAGGAGAAAAACTATAATCACAGCTTCTCTTATCAGCTGTGGGACCTAAGTTATTATAGTATTCTGGTTTTCATAATCCTCAATTTGTTTGCCTATGAAATGGGATAAATCACATATTCATTACAATGATTATGCAATGAGATAAGCATATTGAATCAAATGCTCAGTTGTTTTTAGGGACCTTACCACTAAATTAGAGAGTTTTTATATCATAGAAACTAAAATAGGTTGAAAACAAAAACAAAAGCAAAAATTATATCTCTAGGTTAAAATAGTTTGCAAGAAGTATGGCTAATGAAAATAGGAAGTACATGCACTACAAATGATTTCTGTTTTTACCTCTGTTTGCATGCCATCAGGTATAATATTGTAGTGCTGGAAGTTACTATTAAGTCAATTTAGGTTTATTCTTCTGTGAAGTGTGGAATCAGATTTTTGAAAATGTGACTGAAGCAGAATTGGGTAGTGTTAGAATTCAGCACTGACATCATACAAAACATTTCCTGAGCCCCGCCTCCCATCTTCCGGTCTTCTCAGAAGTCGCTTAGCTCTTTGCTGGTTGTCACACGTCTGGAGGCCAAGCCGTCGGGGAACCTAGAATGCAGCGTGGAAGCCGAAGCCGCACCTCTCGCATGGCCCCTCCGGCCAGCCGGGACCCTCAGATGAGAGCTGCACCTAGGCCAGCACCAGTCGCTCAGCCACCAGCAGCGGCACCCCCATCTGCAGTTGGCTCTTCTGCTGCTGCGCCCCGGCAGCCAGGTCTGATGGCCCAGATGGCAACCACTGCAGCTGGCGTGGCTGTGGGCTCTGCTGTGGGGCACACACTGGGTCACGCCATTACTGGGTGCTTCAGTGGAGGATGAAGTGCTGAGCCTGCGAGGCCTGACATCACTTACCAGGAGCCTCAGGGAACCCAGCCGGCACAGCAGCAGCAGCCTTGCTTCTATGAGATCAGTTTCAGGAGTGTGCCCAGAACCAGGGTGACATCAAGCTCTGTGAGGGTTTCAATGAGGTGCTGAAACAGTGCCGACTTGCAAACGGATTGGCCTAATCAAGAAGTTCAACCTGGAGAGATGGAAAATCAGCTCTCATAACTAAGTTAATTTAGTATAAAAATAGAATTGATAGTGAGGGTACAAAGTGTAACCATCAGTTAAACCTCTCCTGTCATTCCTAGCTTTCTTGCTTCAGAATTGAAATGGAAGGGGGGGTGTCCCTACTCTGTAGAATCTGGGACTGGGCAAATGTTTGTGTGGCCTCCTTAAACTGGCTGTTATGATTTTATTCTTTGTGAGTTAATTAGAATAAAGTCATTTTCTTCCAAAACGAAACAAACAAACAAAAAAAAACATTTCCTAATGCTGGTTGTGTCTTCAAAGATCTGACCAAGATGCAGCATAGATTTGGAGGGAATGCCGTGAAATACACTATTCTATTTCATTTTTTTAAGTATGTTCTTTTTGGAAAAATCTTTCCAGCCATTGCATCTACCTTTTTTTCTGCATAAAGGAAATGTACTTTCTTTGTCTGGCTATTTTCCTTTCTAACATGGAAAAAAAAATTGGGACCAAGCCCTTGGTACCAATTCCATGTTGCCTCCTTATGAGCCAGGAATGGAGCCATCACACCAGGACTCACCTTTGAAATGCTTCTTTAGAAAACATGTGACAAGATAAGTCATCCATATATTTGTTTAATTTTGTATGATACTTGGTCTGAGAGACAGCCAGATGATTATTAAAAAATAAAAAATGAAAAAAACCTTTCAGTAACTTTTAAATGTTGTCTATATCTACCCTCATCTGACTTTATTTCACCACCCCGCAGAGACCATAGCCAAAAATTTCTCACCTCTTAGCCATCTGAGCTCCTTTTTAGTTTTCAGAGAAGAGGCATCACCTTGGCAACTACTTTTGTTTCCTTAGGATGTAGCTAAAATGCCATGTGCTCTAAGAAAGGGAAAGAAAGGAAGAGTGGTAAGTGGGTAGACCTTCCCTGTCTAAACCACCATTTATATTTATTTTGTAGCAACATTAGGTGGTACAGATTTTAACAAATAATTTAGAAGAAAAAAAATCCAACATGTGAGAAGGGGTTTGAGATTTGAGATCCAGGGAAGAATAATGGAAACATGAGTTTTTAATGTTGATTCAAATTTCAATATTCCACATGGATGGTGCTGATTTGTAGCAGTGATTTGTGAAGATGTGCTTCATTAAAATCTGGTTTCTCCTCTGCTTAAAATGGATTGCAAGTGAGGATGAAGGCACTAAATACGGTTAATTTCAGGACTGATCACATTACTTGCTTCGCGGGTTTGAAAGTAAGACATAATTTATGAATTGGTCTGTTTTTAGCACATTCTTTTTTGCCATTTCTCTGAACAACATATGATGCCCAATTACTTGATGTCTTTTGTGGAGAGGCCTCAAAATAATTTACTAAGTTAAAATACAGATAACATTTGTATATATGCTTTCTAGAAAATGTGTGAATATTTTAAATGAAATGAAATTTTTAATCTCTCTGCTAATTTTCCTTTTTTTTATTTCTTGTAAAGTTGGCATCTTCTAAATTGTAAACTAGCTCAAAGCCATGTTGAAGACCTAAGGTGGGGATAAGAATTACTATAAAGATCTTTCATCTGTTGCATCATTTCTTATTATGCAGATTTTTCAGCAAAAGGTATAATGGGGCCTGTAAATTGATATATCTAAGCTGATGGCACTAAGAAATGAAGCATCTGTCCCTAGTGTTCTTGTGGACAATTTACTTCACTGATAGATAATTTTATGCCTTATTAAAATGAGAGAAACTGTTGACTACTAAAGGTGAAATAAGAAGACAGGCTTCACTGGAGAAAAACAAACCTGTGTGCTCTTCAGAGAATTTGATATTTACAGTGAATATGTATTTGCATTTATGGGCAGGAGAAGGCTTTGGGGAAAGTAGCCTCCTGGGGCTGGCTGTTTTTGCAATTTGGAAAACATTAATACATGAGCAAATTGCCTGGCTGAGTTGGCAAGGTAGACAGGATTACACGCACAGAACAGGCCTATGTACGTTTGCCAGCCAGATGGTGCGAGACAGTTTATTAGCACGGTGTCCTTAGATTATGTCTGTATTAGTGTCTTAGTCAAGATGACTATTAATGTAGAATGGCACTAATATAGAATAGTGGGGTCCTGGATAAAATGTGCCCATATAGGGAGAAGCCAAAGGCAAAACACTTAAGTAGCTAAAGGTCTAGTGAACAAATTTCCCAAGAGCTCACAAGGACCAATGATCTGGTTTCTGTATTTGTGTGTGTGTGTGTGTGTGTGTGTGTGTGTGTATGCATGCACACGTGCATGTTTTCCCCATAATTCCCAAACCAAGTTAGGGGACCTTAGCTACATGAAAGTAATTTTTTCCTTTTTTCACACAACTCAGGAAAGGCCCTGTGTCATGCTGCTAGGTGAAGGAACAGGAGCACTCATAGGGCTGAGATTTCTCTCTCCCCAGGAGTGGGCTTCGGAGAATGTCTTCTTCTTTACTGGGCTTCCTTTGTACCTTTGAGCAAGGAAGAGAAATAGGTACTATTTTTATGTAGGGCTTTGTCAGAAAAATGGTTTTACAAACATCTGTCTTTTTGCTAAGTTATTCCAAAATCTGTTTATTAAAACAGTATTATTTCCCATAGCAAGTTGAAATAGAACCAATGAACAAGATCTGCTGACATAATTATATGGTGTGTTATTTTGAATCATGAACATTTCTGATTTTGGTAATTTAATATGCAAATAATATTTCTTAATCTCAAGAGATTTATCTAGTTTAGCCCTCTTAAATCATTATGTGCAAAATTTACCAAGAATAACTGGATTGACTTTTTTATTTTTCCCCCGAAGGTAACTTGAGAATTTTATATATAATCATATGAGGATTTAGGGACTTTTATGCTTTTTACATTTTTAAAATATAGTTTTTACTTTTGGCTTTTCAGTGAATTTTTTGCAAGAATATACACACACACACACACACACACAATAGAATACTATTAGATTTCTTTAAAATTCACATAAGACAATAAAAAACAAATTTTAGTAGAAATTTGTGGTGTACCAAAAATAAGGAAGAAATTCTGTGAATATGCTTAATTTACGATTCAAAAATTTCTTATAGTGAAAGTCTGTGCTCTATTTTTTTCCTCTAACCTGCCCATCCTCATCTATATAATTATGGAAATATAATAAAGATACATAACTGGATACGTGAATATTTGGAAGTACAGTAAAGATCTAGTAATGTATAACTAAACACCCCAAAATGTTAGTGGCTTAAATAAATTAACTATTTTATTTGTTCATTATTTTGCATATTGGGCAGGGCTTAGATGCTGCTTCTGCTGGTCTCGCCAGCAGCCAGCCATAAGACTGTAGTCAATTCATAGGTTAGCTAAGGCCTAGTGTCAGCTCAGATCTTGAAAGGCTGGGAATCTGTTCTATTCTATGTGATCTCAGGATCTATTGTTCTACGTATGACTTATCCACGTGGTCTTTTCAGCTAGATAGCCAGAGCGCTTACTTGATGTAAACACAAAAGCAGAAGCTTCCTGGTCTTTTTAAGGCTTAGGTATAGAATTGGCACATTGTCAGTTTAATTGTATTCTATTAATTAAAGTGAGCCACAGGACAGCCCAGAATCAAGGGAATTGGATTACACTGGGGCATGAATAGTGAGGTATGGTTTATTGGGAGCTACCAGTGTAGTAGGCTATCACACTGATATTAATGTATTTTGTTCATAACATTATTCATTCTTTCTGTAATAAATTAGTAATATTAATATTACAGAAAACTATGCTACTTAAAATGCAGATAACTACGTCTTTCAGAATGTGTGTTGTGAAATTTCATAGTATTTTAATAATGGTCAAATTATGACTACTAAAAAGTAGATAAATAGAAATAGACAAGTAGATAAAATTGGCCAAAAATAAAGGATTACACAAATCATCTTAAGAATGAGTATAAATACCTAGGAAAACTTCTAGACTATTCATTGAACTGCTATACTCTATTCAGCAGTTAGAAGTTAGAAGTTATATAAGTCCTTAAGCATATTTTCTAGTATATTTTTTAGGTATCAATTGTATATGAACTCTATTAAATAAGAAGAGATGTCTAGATAAATATATTACAATAATAAAGAAAATGCACATATTTATTAACATTATAAGAGTAGGATTTCTATAAAAGTACTCGATTTGGCCAATTGTTTATTACTTTTTGTTAAAGAAACTTACTTATTGTGACCATCTGATTTCCATTTTCGTTTTTCAGTTTGGCTAAAAATACAAACTTTTTCATTTTTGTTCAGTGACTACTTCCCTGTGTTTCTTAAAATATTGGTCTTCCAGAAATAGTATAACCATATTTCTTGACAAAGAATACACAAGGAGAAAATATTTACCATCAGTAACAATACGCAGTGCTAATATCATAGTATAAAATCTACTTTACAATGGAATAAGAAGTAGATAATAATTCAGTAGGAACACAGAGGAAAAAATATGAACAAGCAATATACAGGGGAAGAAGTGCCAAAGGCCATAAATGGAGAAAAAGATGCTGAACCTTCATAAAAATAAGAAAATGCAAAGTAAAGTAATAATGGGATTCCATTTAGCATCCGTGATTGTTAAGAGTTTTGAGAGAGCAGGCTCATGTATTGTTGGTGGGATTATAATTGTTATTTCTTTTTTTTAAATTATACTTTAAGTTTTAGGGTACATGTGCACAACGTTCAGGTTTGTTACATATGTATACATGTGCCATGTTGGTGTGCTGCACCCATTAACTCTTCATTTAACATTAGGTATAACTGTGATTTCTAAAAATCAATACAGGATTTTATGCTCAGAAATATATCAAAAACATCTCTTAATAAACAAGATAAAATAGTCATGTCTAATTTGCTGTTAGGCCACTTCTTGAAATTTTAACTTCAGTTCTAGTATTTCTAGAAGTTCTATGTAGTTCTTTTTCAAACTGTTAGGTTATTTCTTAGAGTTTCCTGTTAACTGATAACATTTTAAATCTTTTACTTTGTTGAACACAGCAAAAATAGTTGTTCTTTTTTTTTAAAAAATTATTTATGAAACTTTAAGTTCTGGGGTACATGTGCAGAACATGCAGGTTTGTTACATATGTATACATGTGCCATGGTGGTTTGTTGCACCCATCAACCTGTCATCTACATTAGGTATTTCTCCTAATGCTATCCTTCCCCTAACCCCCAACTCCCTGCAGACCCCGGTGTGTGATGTTCCCCTGCCTGTGTCCATGTGTTCTCATTGTTCAACTCTCATTTATGAATGAGAACATGCGGTGTTTGGTTTTCTATTCTTGTGTTACTTTGCTGAGAATGATGATTTCCAGCTTCATGTCCCTGCAGAGGACATGAACTCATCCTTTTCTTATGGCTGCATAGTATTCCATGGTGTATATGTGCCACATTTTCTTTATCCAGTCTATCAATGATGGGCATTTAGATTGGTTCCAAGTCTTTGCTATTGGGAACAGTGCTGCAATAAACATACGTGTGTATGTGTCTTTATAGTGGAATGATTTATAATCCTTTGGGTATATACTCAGTAATGGGATTGCTGGGTCAAGTGGTATTTCTCATTCTAGGTCCTTGAGGAATCACCACACTGTCTTCCGCAATGGTTGAACTACTTTACACTCCCACCAACAGCTGTAAAAATGTTCCTATTTCTCCACATCCTCTCCAACATCTGTTGTTTCCTGACTTTTTAATGAGGCCATTCTAACTGGCGTGAGATGGTATCTCATTGTGGTTTTGATTTGCATTTCTCTAATGACCAGTAATGATGAGCTTTTTTTCATGTGTTTGTTTGCCACATAAATGTCTTCTTTTGAGATGTGTCTGTTCACATCCTTCACCCACTTTTTGATGGGGTTGTTTTTTTCTTGTAAATTTGTCTAAGTTCTTTGTAGATTCTGGATATTAGCCCTTTGTCAGATGAATAGATTGCAAAAATTATCTCCCATTCTTTAGGTTGCCTGTTCACTCTGATGGTAGTTTCTTTTGCTGTGCAGAAGCTCTTTGGTTTAGTTAGATCCCATGTGTCCACTTTGGCTGTTGTTGCCATTGCTTTTGTTGTTTTAGTCATGAAGTCTTTGCCCATGACTATGTCCTGAATGGTATTGCCTAGGTATTCTTCTAGGGTTTTTATGGTTTTAGGTCTTGCATTTAAGTCTTTAATCTATCTTGAGTTAATTTTGGTATAAGGTGTAAGGAAGGGGTCCAGTTTCAGTTTTCTGTGTATGGCTAGCCAGTTTTGCTGACACCATTTATTAAATAGGGAGTCTTTTCCCCATTGCTTGTTTTTGTCAAGTTTGTCAAAGATCAGATAGTTGCAGATATGTGGCATTATTTCTCAAGACTCTGTTCTGTTCCATTGGTCTATATATCTGTTTTGGTACCAGTGCCATGTTGTTTGGGTTACTGTAAACTTGTAGTATAGTTTGAAGTCAGGTAGCCTGATGCCTCCAGCTTTGTTCTTTTTCCTTAGGATTGTCTGGGCTATACAGGCTCTTTTTTGGTTCCATATGAAATTTAAAGTAGTTTTTTCTAATTCTGTGAAGAAAGTCAATGGTGGCTTGATGGGGATATTATTGAATCTATAAATTACTTTGGGCAGTGTGGCCATTTTCATGATACTGATTCTTCCTATCCATGAGCATGGAATGTTTTTCCATTTGTTTGTGTCCTCTCATTTCCTTGAGCAGTGGTTTGTAGTTCTCCTTGAAGAGGTCCTTCACATACCTTGTAAGTTGTATTCCTAGGTATTGAATTCTCTTTGTAGCAATTTTGAATGAGAGTTCACTCATGATTTGGCTCTGTCTGTTATTGGTGTATAGGAATGCTTGTGATTTTTGCACATTGATTTTGTATCCTGAGACTTTGCTGAAGTTTCTTATCAGATTAAGGAGATTTGGGGCTGAGGCAATGGGGTTTTCTAAATACACAATCATGTCCTCTGCAGAGACAATTTGACTTCCTCTCTTCCTGTTTGAATGCCCTTTATTTCTTTCTCTTGCCTGATTGCCCTGGCCAGAACTTCCAATACTATGTTGAGTAGGAGTGGTGAGAGAGGGTATCCTTGTCTTATGTCAGTTTTCAAAGGGAATGCTTCCAATTTTTGCCCATTAAATATGATATTGGCTGTGGGTTTGTCATAAATAGCTCTTATTATTTTGATATATGTTCCGTCAATACCTAGTTTATTGACAGTTTTTAGCATGAAGGGGTGTTGAATTTTATTGAAGGCCTTTTCTGCAATCTGATTCTTTGAGCTCTAATATTTTGTGTATTTCGAAGTCTTCTTATGCACTTTAATTTTTTATTTTTTGTTCATCGTTCCTTATTTTCTAATGTACTTGATTCCAATTTGTTTGTTTTTTCTTATGGGCTACTTATTGTTGTTGTTAGAAAATTATTTGTTTAAATTCTTTGGGCCCTAGAACGAAAGTTGTCTTTTTTCAGACAGAAATTTGACCAAGCACTTCTTTTAAGCACCTACCAAGCACCTGTATCACTAGTTGCAGGAAACATTTTTAACTGCATTCATGGCTACAAGTTCAGTCATCCCGTCGACATGAATTTGGGTTCAAATCTATATGATATACAGTCAGTGGCTCTATCTATGCTGCTTATCACTTAAGTAACTTTTTCTTATAAGCTCCTATATGCATATGTGTCTAGAGGGAGATAGGTTCAGTTCATGACATGAGTTCATATCAGCCTCAGTGCATAACTTTTGGGGCTTTAGGTCTAAGGGGAAATGGCATCTTAGACTACAACCCTACCTTGGGCATACTAAAACAAAAGCATATATTAATTCAATTTGGCAAATGTCCTAAAGACCAAACAGAACTCAGGGATTCAATTAACATCACAGTTTCAACTATCACTTAGACTTTGACCTACGTATCAGTTATCTATTACTACAACAATGCCATGTAACAAACGACCACGATACCTTAATGATGTACAACATTAAGCATATATTGCACATGTGTCTGGTGTCAGGTGAGGATGGCCTCAGCTGACATGATGCTGATCTGGCTCTGCTCCTTATGGCTGTCATCCACACCCTGGGGCTACATAGGACTAGCCTGGATGAATCCCTCCCTTGGAGATTATAGAGGACATGAGTGAGCAAAGCCAATCATACAAGTACCCTTCAAGATATTGTTTACAACATGTTTGCTAATATCCCATTGGCCTGAAGCAAGCTGCGTAGTGAAACCAGAACTAGAGCAGGAGGTCACTACATGACAAGAGGGTGTGGATACAGTTTGGGTTGAAGAATGGAAGTATTTTTCCAATGTAATGAAGCTCAGTAATTTCTTACTATCTTGTCAGTTCTGTGATGCTATTAAATTTATTGTTTATAGTTTCCTAACACTTTTGCTGTTTTCTTTGGTATAGATGATTCAAATAGAAAAGCCTGAGATAACAGAGGCTGCTTTCCTTGATTTCATGTTTTAGAGAAAGTTATATAATTACGGATCTATTTTATCATTTAAGGCAGATGTCATCAAATATGATGTGCACATAGTGTCAGCATTACAAACCGGGAAATTGGTTGGACTAAACATAAATACAGTCCAGGGTGGCATTTTTATAAGAAATTATATTTTATAAGAAATTATTTTATAATTATAAAATATACTTTATAAGAAATATATTTTATAAGAAATTATATAGATAAAATGTCTTATGAATTTACATATAGTGTATATATTTACAAAATGAAGAAAATGTGAATTTTATCTAACCAAAGCCATTTAGGAGAAACCACTAAAGATCAATTTAAAACTAATAATGGTCCCATTTGTACTATACATGACCTGTTTTCATTTCTTTTCAAAACATAACAAATTTTTCCATGTCTATAAATACTCCTTTACTGCATACTTTTAAATGACTACATGGTATTTCATTTTATTTATTACCACAATTTGTTTAACAAAATACCTATTTTTAGACATGTTGGCTTTAATTTTTCAATATTATAAATAATGAAGCAAAAAGAATTTAGATGAGTTCTTATGCTATTTATATTAATTTCCTGAGGATAAATTTCCTGAATTAGAGTGAATCAATGAACATTTATTCCCATTTTCAAGGATATGATACATTTTGTTTTTTACTCTAAAACGGTGTACCTGTTACATACTCTGGAAACTGACAACCAAACCACTTGAATGAGAGCAAACAGAGGATACTTACTCGGAACTTGTTACAGCAAGAGAATAACCACCATCACTTGCTTCTGGCAGAGACTCAAAGACAGTCAGAGACCTAAAGGTGGTGTAAAAGCTTTGTAGTGAAGGAAGGGGAAGGCTTCAGGTATCCCCTCATTACAGGTTATTGGCATGGGAAGGTTGGAGGCAGGCTAATTAATTTGCATTGTGGTTACTTATTTCAAAAATTACTTTCAAAATGAACTACTTATGGAAAGTTCCTAGCAAAACAATTGATATATAGCAAGATCTCAGGGAACACTGCTTATTATTACGGCGGGAGATTGAAACCATCCTGGCAAACAGGGTGAAACCCCATCTCTACTGAAAATACGAAAATTAGCTTGGCGTGGTGGCACATGCCTGTAATCCCAGCTACTCAGGAGGCTAAGGCAAGAGAATCGCTTGGACCAGGGAGTCAGAGGTTGCAGTGAGCCAAAATTGTGCCACTGCACTCCAGCCTGGCGACAGAGCGAGACTCTGTCTCATAAACAAAACCAAACCAAACCAAACAACAACAACAACAAAAAGCTTTTTTAAATAGTGTATTCACCATATTACCATTTATATCAAAATTAAGTTCTAGGGTACATGTGCAGGTTTGTTACATAGGTATACATGTGCCATGGTGATTTGCTGCACCTAGCAACCTGTCATCTACATTAGGTATTTCTCCTAATGCTATCCCTCACCCTGCCCCCCATCCCCTGACAGGCCCCACTGTGTGATGTTCCCCTCCCTGTGTCCATGTGTTCTCTTTGTTCAACTCCCACTTATGAGTGAGAATATGTGGTGATTGGTTTTCTGTTCTTGTGTTAGTTTGCTGAGAATGAAGGTTTCCAGCTTCATCCATGTCCCTGCAAAGGACATGAACTCCTCCTTTTTTATGGCTGCATAGTAGTCCACGGTGTATATGTGCCACATTTTCTTTATCCAGTCTATCACTGATGGGGATTTGGGTTGGTTCCAAGTCTTTGCTATTGTGAACAGTGCAACAATGAACACACACTTCCAGTACTCATCTGCCTGTTCATCAACTCAGCTCATAAATTACAATTTACTTACAATGTCTGTACAAGTCACTGTACTTCAAGAAAACTTTGTTCCTGACTTTGTTTACGTTATTTTTCCCCTCTTCTGGAATTTCTTCTCCCTTCTGACTATGCGAATGCTACCATTTTTAAAAACTCACTCATTTTCATCCTCTATGTTAAAACCAGTTACCATTAGGCTCTGTCCTCTGAAATTGTATTGCGCTTGATATCACTACTACTAATTTGACATGAGATGCTAATTGTTCCTGTTGTCTTATATGACCAGTTCAATTACAGGCAGGTGCAAACATTTCTCACACATTTTTATATCTTCTCTGTTGCCTAATATAACCTAATAACCTTTATTAATAGGTACTCAATACACATGTCTTCATCCATCAGTGTTTTCCTGTGAAATCTAGAATATAGAATACTAATGAAGTTTTTTTTAACTAGAGAAAATATCTTAAGGGTTTTAGTGCTCTCATTTTTGAAAAGGGGATAATGCTTTAAATTTTCTTTTGGGGAGATGAAAATAATGAGAACATTTAAAGTTTATCTGTTTCTATTTTATTTTATTTTACTTATTTTATTTTATTCTTTGAGACAGAGTCTCACTCTGTCACCCAGACTGGAGTGTGGTGGCATAATCCTGGCTCACTGCAACCTTAAACTCATGGGCTCAGATGATCCTCCTGCCTCAGCCTCCTGAGTAGCTGGGACTGCAGACACACACCACCACACCCAGTTAATTTTTGTATTTTTTTGTAGAGACAGTTTCACCATGTTGCAGAAGCTGGTCTCGAAGCTGGTCTAGAACCTGCCTCCACCTCCATAAGTACTAGCATTACAGGCACAAGCCATTGCACCTAGTCTTGTTTCTAGAGAAGACATTATGTACTAAACAACACTGATTAGAAAACATGAATAAATGATGGGAAATTATAATGTTTTTTATATTCGATATAAGGAAACAAATTATGACCTAATATCAGCAGTTTCTGTGTTACTCTCACTGTATATCTCCTTTGATATATCAAATGGCGAAGGAGCCATGACTTTTGCCTGTCAGAAATGACTCATTGTCATTTTGACTAGCTAAAAGTGCTGAGCACAAGTGCTTTTATTACTTCTTTTTTTTGGTTTCTATGTTAAAAAATATCTACAGATGCATAGTCATATTATTGGCATTCTATTTATCTACTTGATATGAATTCTACTTTCTTGCTGCACTAAAAAATTCATTAAAAAATACAATGGAACACTTCTCTTTTGGACCAGAGTGCAGAATTTTCAAAGAAAAAGGTGTAAATTGTTATTTCACATATGTGCCATGGTGGTATGTGTGTACTTACATATATGTGCCATGTGGTAAGTGTATACGTACAGGAGGAGCCAGAAACACAAAGCAGGGTGAGAAATTTTAAAAGCAAATTTACCACTAGGAAGCTATGGGTTGTGAGTAACAACCTAAAGATACATCTTATAAAAAGAAAGAACAGCAAAACATCTCAAAGGAACAAAACAAAATTTTAAGTATTCATTACGACAAGTCGGATTAATTGAGAAACTGTCATTATGTTTTCTTTATGACTATTAACTTAAAAATATGTATTATATAAAATGAATACATATTTTGATTGAATGCAAGATTAATTTAGCTGTATTTCTTAAGGATAAAACTAGTTTGTAACATTTTCTTAATATTTAAAAATATCATATTTTAATCACTATTTTTGTTTCAAAATGAATTATAAATAAAATATAAATTTTCACTTAATTTTGGTGGAATCTATTATAATCCATGCAAAAAACTCAACTTCTAGTGAAAAATTATACTTTCTTTTGTTTTCTATTTCTTTTAGGTTTGAGAAATAATGCCAACATTTTCAAGAATACTGTCATGGTTTTTATAAACTAAAATTACCATATACAATTGAACAAACATGTTTTACTTTGCAAAGGAGATAAAATGCTGCTTGCTTACTAGTTTTTACATTTGAAAAAGGTCAAACAGATTTTTATGTTACTGTATTAGTTTGTTTTCATGCTACTGATAAAGACATACTCGAAACTGGGAACAAAAAAAGGTTTAATTGGACTTATAGTTCCACATGGCTGGGGAAGTGTCAGAATCATGGCGGGAGGCGAAAGGCTCTTTTTACATGGCAGCAGCAAGAGAAAATGACGAAGAAGCAAAAGTGGAAACTCTTGATAAACCCGTCAGATCTCGTGAGACATTTTCATTATCACGCAAACAGTAGGAGAAAGGCCCGCAAGGGTCCCTCCCACAACTCGTGGGATTTCTTGGAGATACAATTCAGTTGAGATTTTCATTGGGACACAGCCAAACTATATCAATTACGTATTTGAATATTTTAATAGAATGAATTGAGGCATTTAGCCCGATATAAACAGACTGTGTAACTCTGCCTGCTTTGCAGACATTTAATTGTTTATTAATATGTAGCAAGAGAATTCACTTCATACCCCTTAAAAATCCTTCCAAAATGAATAACCTATAGAATTATAGGTTGAGCATGTAATTTATCATCTAAGCTGGGATACTCTTCAGAGGAAAAGGAGAAGTAACCAGATGTGATGGTGGGACAGCTGGTGTGAATGTAGACCATCCCAGGCAAATCAGAATATGTAGTCACTCTACACACAATGCACATTGAATCTTTTCCCACATCCCCAAGTAGCCAGTTTTTAAAATGATCCCAATCTTTATTGTATATACGTATACAACACACCCTGGGGTTCCAGTAAAATTCTAGGTAACGATCCTTTTAAACTCCTGAATATCTCAAATCTCTTGGGGTTGGGGTGTTGCTCTGCACAACTTTTACAGGGTACTTTAATAGTGATTTTGTTGAAGGCCTGTATGTATCACTTATTTGTCACATTTAACATTGTGTCATGACAGAAAACTCTTTTCTTAATTTGAACTTTTATTTTAGATATAGGGGGTATATGTTTAGGTTTGCTGCATGGGTATATTGCACCCAGATAGGGAGTATAGTACCTGAAAGATAGTTTTTCAATCCACACCCTTTTCCCTTCCTCCCCACTTTAGTAGTCCACAGTGTCTATTGTTCCCATGTTAATGTCAATGTATTCTCCATGTTTAGCTCCCATTTATAAATGAGAACATGCAGTATTTGGTTTTCTGTTCCTGCATTAGTTCTCTTAGGACTATGGCCTCAAGCTCTATCCATTTTTCTGCAAAGGATATGATTTTATTCTTTTTTACAGCAGCATAGTATTCCCTGGTGTATGTGTACCACATTTTTCAATCCAGTAAACCATTGATAGGCACCTAGGTTAATTCCGTGTCTTCTCTATTGTAAATTTCATGGTGATAAACATACAAGTGCATGTGTCTTTTTTGGATAATGATGTATTTTCCTTTGGGTATATACCCAGTAATGGGATTGCTGGATCAAATGGTAGCTCTGTTTTAAGTTCTTTGGGAAATCTACATACTGCTTTCCACAGTGGCTTAACTAATTTACATTCTCACCCATAGTGTATATGTGTTCCCTCTTCTCCACAATGTCACTAGCATCTGTTATTTTTTTACTTTTTAGTAATGACCATCCTGACTGGTGCGAGATGGTATTTCATTGTGGTTTTATTTGCGTGTCTCTGATGATTAGTGATAATAAGCATTTTTTCATGTTTTTCGGCTGCTCATGTCTTCTTTTGAGAAGTGTCTGTTCATATGGTTTGCCTATTTTTTAATGTGGTTACTTGTTTTTTGCTTGTTGATTTGTTCAAGTTCCTTATAGATTCTGGATATTAGACCTTTACTGGATGCATTGTTTAAGAATATTTTCTCCCATTTTGTAGATTGTTTGTTTATTGATAGTTTCATTGCTGTGCAGGAGCTCTTTAGTTTAATTAGGACCATTTATCAATTTTGGGGTTTTTTTGCATTTGTTTTTGGGGAGTTAGCCAAAAATTCTTTGCCAAGGCCAATGTGAAAAAGGGTATTTCCTAGGTTTTCTTCTAACATTTTTATAGTTTGAGGTCTTACATTTAAATCTTTAATCCATTTGAGTTAATTTTTATATATGGCGAAAGGTAAGGATCCAGTTTCATTCTTCCGCATGTGGCTAGCCAGTTATCTCAGCACCATTTATTGAATAAGGAGTCCTTTTCTCATTGCTTGTTTTTGTTGGCCTTGTTGAAGATCAGATGCAGTTATACTCCTTTATTTCTGAGTTTTCTATCCTGTTCCATTGGTCTACATGTCTGTTTCTGTAGCAGTACCATGCTGTTTTGTTTACTCTAGCCTTATAGTATAGTTTAAAATCAGGTAGTGTGATGCCTCCAGCTTTGCCTAGAATTATTTTGGCTATTTGGGCTCCTCTTTGGTTCCATGTCAATTTCAGAATACTTTTTTTCTAATTCTGTGAAGAATGACATTGGTAGTTTAATGGGAATAGTGTTGAATTTGTGAATTTCTTTGGGCCTTATGGACATGGTAATGATCAAATAATGTTTTGGAATTAATGAAAATAGGGACACAACATACCAAAATCTCTTAGGGGATGCAGCAAAAGCAGTATTAAGAGGAAAGTTAATAGCACTAAAAAGCCTTCATCTGACTTTTTTTTTTAAGTTCAGAGGTACAAGTGCAGGTTTGTTACATAAGCAAACTTATGCCATGGGGGTCTGTTGTACAGATTATTTTATCTCCCAGATACTAAGCTTAGTACCCATTACTTGTTCCTCCTGATCCTCTCCCTCTTCTCACCCTCCACCCTTCAAAAGACCCCAGTGTATGTTCTTTCCCTCTGTGTGTCCATGTGTTCTCATCATTTAGCTCCTACTTATAAGTGAGAACATGCAGCATTTGGTTTTCTGTTCCTGTGTTACTTTGCTAAGGGTAATGGCCTCTAGCTCCATCCATATCCCTGTAAAATACCTGATCTCATTTTTTTTTCTATAGCTGCATAGTATTTCGTGGTGTATTTATACCACATTTTCTTTATCCAGCCTATCATTGAAGGGCATTTAGATTGATTTTATTTCTTTACTATTGTGAATAGTGCTTCAGTGAACATGCACATACATGTGTCTTTAAAATACAATTATTTATATTCCTGTGGGTATATACCCAGTAATTAGATTTCTGGGTTGAATGGTATTTCTGTCTTTATGTCTTTGAGTGTAAAACTAATTTACACTCCCACCAACGGTGTAAAAACATTCTCTTTTTCTCCACAACCTCACCAGCATGTTATTTTTTGACTTTTTAATAATAGCCATTCTGACTAGTGTTAGATGGTATCATGTTGTGGTTTTGATTTGCATTTCTCTAATGATCAGTGATGTTGAGCTTTTTTCTCATGTGCTTGTTGGCTGCATATATGTCTTCTTTTGAAAAGTGTTTATGTCCTTTGTCCACTTTTTAATGGAGTTTTTTTTTCTTGAAAATTTGTTTATGTTGCTTATAGATGCTGGATATTAGACCTTTGTTTGATGCATGCTGTGATGGTTGATATTAGGTGTCGACTTGTTGAAGGATGCCTAGATAGCTGGTAAAGTATTGTTTCTGGGTATGTCTGTGAGGGTGTTTCCAGAGGAGATTGATGCTTGAGTCAGTGGACTGGGTGAGGAAGACCCAACTTCAGTGTGGGTGCACACCATCCAATTGGCTGTCAGCTCCTAGAACAAAGCAGGCGGAAGAAGGTGGAATAAGCTGGCTTGCTGAGTCTTCTGGCTCTTATCTTTTTCCTACACTGGATACTTCCTTCCATTTCTCCTGCCCCCGGACATCAGACTCCAGGTTCTTTGGCGTTTGAACTCTTGGACTATTACACCAGTGGTTTGCCTGGGGCTCTCAAGCCTTCAGCCACAGACTGAAGGCTGCACTGCCACCTTCCCTGCTTTTGAGGCCTTTGGACTCAAATGGAGCCACTAGTGGCTTCTTCCTTCCTCAGCTTACAGATGGCCTATCATAGGACTTCACCTTGTGATCACGTGAGCCAATTCTGCCTAATAAACTCCTTTTCATATATACATATATCCTATTAGTTCTGTTTCTCTGGAGAACCCTGACTGATATACATATTTTGCAAAAATCCTCCTCCATTCTGTAGGTCATCTGTGTACTCTGCTGATAGTTTCTTTCACTGTGTGGAAGCTCTTTAGTTTAATTAGAACTCATTTGTCAATTTTTGCTTTAGTTGCAATTGCTTTTGATGTCTTTGCCATGAAATATTTGCCCATGCCTATGTCCGCATGGTATTCCCTAGGTTGTCTTCCAGGATTTTTATAGTTTTGGGTTTTACATTTAAGTCTTTAATTCATCTTGAATTAATTTTTGGGCCAGACAGATTCATAGCTGAATTCTACCAGGGGTACAAAGAGGAACTAGTACCATTTCTTCTGAAACTATTTCAAACAATTGAAAAGGAGAGACTTCTCCCTAACTCATTCTATGAGGCCAGCATCATCCTGATACCAAAACCAGGCAGAGATACGACAAAAAAAGAAAACTTCAGGTCAGTATTCTTGATGAACGTTGATGCAAAAATATTCAACAAAATACTGGCAAACCGAATACAGCAACACATCAAAAAGCTCACCCACTACAATCAAGCTGGCTTTTTCCCTGGGATGCAAGGTTGGTTCAACATATGCAAATCAATAAACATAATTCATCACATAAACAGAACTAAAGACAAAAACCACATGATTATCTCAATAGGGATGCAGAAAAGGCCTTTAATAAAATCCAGTATCCCTTTATGTTAAAAACTCTCAATAAACTAGGTATTAAAGGAACATACCTCAAAATAATAAGAGCCATATATGACAAACTCACAGCCAACACCATACTGAATGGGAAAAAACTGGAAGCATTCCCCTTGAAAATCAGCACAAGACAAGGATGCCTTCTCTCACTACTCCTATTCAACAAAGTATTGGAAGTTCTGGCCAGGGCTATCAGGCAATAGAAAGAAATAAAGGGCATCCAAATGGGAGGAGAGGAGTTCAAACTATCCCTGTTTTCAGATGACATGGTTCTATATCTAGAAAATCCCATTATCTAAGCCCAAAAGCTTCTTAAGCTGATAAGCAACTTCAGCAAAGTCTAAGGATACAAAATCAATGGCAAAAATCACTAGCATTCCTATAAACCAACAACAGTCAAGCCAAGAGCCAAATCAGGAATGAACTCCCTTTCACAACTGCCACAAAAAGAATGCAATATCTAGGAATACAGGTGAAGGATCTCTACAAGGAGAACTATAAACCACTGCTCAAAGAAATAAGAGATGATACAAACAAATGGAAGAACACTCCATGCTCATGGATAGGACAAATCAATATCATTAAAATGGCCATACTGCCCAAAACAATTTATAGATTCAATGCTATTCCCATTAAATTACAATTGACATTCTTCACAGAACTAGAGAAGACTATTTTACAATTCATATGGAACCAAAAAAAAGAGCCTGAATAGCCAAGACAATCATAAGAAAAAAGAACAAAGCTAGAAGCATCACACTACCTGACTTCAAACTATACTACAGTGCTACAGTAACCAAAACAGCATGGTACTGGTACAAGAGCAGACACACAGACCAATGCAACAGAATAGAGAATCCATGAATAAGACCACACACATACAACTATCTGATCTTAAAGAATCCTGACAAAAACAAGCAATGGGGAAAGAATTCCCTATTAAATAAATAGTGTTGGGATAACTGGCTAGCCATATGCAGAAGATTGGAACTGGACCCCTTTTTTACACCACATACAGAAACTTAAAAAAAGACAGTTATTCTACATGTTTTGAAAAAATATTTGCTATAACACAGTTTATCTGACTATACTTCTTATATAGAATGCACAAGTGCTATTTGAAACTTCAAGAATAATATTTGGAATATAAAAAGTAAAAAATTCAAGCACAATGAAAATGTGTCTTTTGTTAAAGTTGAGAGAAATAGGGGCTGGGCCCACTTCATAGGGGTAGATGATATAATGTTTGCAGATGATAAATTGAGCTACTTGAGACTAAACTTACTTATAAATTTTCCCATTTAGAATACCTCAATTTAAATATTTCCGTATGAATTTAAGCAGTTTGATGCTTGCAGAGATTGATCCATGGGATTTAAGAAAAGACACCATCTTCATAACATAAAAGTACAAGGTGAAGCTGCAAGTATTGATGGAGAAGCTGCAGCAAGTTATTCAGATCTAGCTAAGATAATTGATGAAAATGGCTACACTAAACAACAGATATTTAATGTACATGGAACAGCTTTCTGTTGGAAGAAGATGCCATTTAGGACTTTCATACCTAGAGAGATGTCAGTGCCAGGACTCAAAGCTTCAAAGGACAGTCTGACTCTGTTATTAGGGGCTAATGCAGCTGGTGACTTTAAATTGAAGCCAGTGCTTATTTGCCATTCTGAAAATCGTAGGGCCCTTAAGAATTACGCGAAGTATACTCTGCCTGTGTTCTATAAATGGAACAACAAAGCCTGGATGGCGGCACATCTGTTAGCAGCCTGGGTTACTGAATGTTTTAACCCCTATGTTAAGAACTGCTCAGAAAACAAACAAGCAAAAACCACAAAGATTTCTTCTAAAACATTACTGATCATTAACAACACACCTAGTCATACAAGAGCTCTCAGGAAAATGTACAAGAAATTAATGTTTTTATGACTGCTAACATAACATCCATTCTGTGCCCCATAGATCAGGGAATAATTTTTACTTTCAGGTATTATTATTTAAGAAATAAATTGGCCTGGCGCGGTGACTCATGCCTGTAATCCCAGAACTTTGGGAGGCCAAGGCGGGCGGATCACCTGAGGTCAGGAGTTGGAGACTAGCCTGGCTAGCATGGTGAAACCCCGTCTCTACTAAAAATACAAAATTAGCCAGGCATGGTGGCAGGCGCCTGTAGTCCCAGCTACCCAGGAGGCTGAGGCAGGAGAATAGCTGGAACCCAAGAGGTGGAGGTTGCAGTGAGCCGAGATCATGCCACTGCACTCCAGCCTGGGCAACAGAGCGAGACTCTGTCTCCAATAAATAAATAAATAAATAAATAAATAAATAAATAAATAAATAAAAATTTTAAAAAAGAAATAAATTTTGTAATGTTGTAGTATCCATATATAGTGATTTCTCTGATGGATCTGGACAAAGTCCATTGAAAACCTTCTGGAAAGCAGTCACCATTCTAGATACCATGAAGAACATTAGTAACTCATAAAGGAGGTCAAAATATGAACATTAACAGGAATTTCAAAGAAGTTAATTTTAAGCCTCATGGATTACCATGAGGAATTCAAAATTTCAACGGAGGAAGTAACTGTAGTGGTGGTAGAGATAGCAAGAGTACTAGAGTTAGAAGCAAAGCCTGTCAATGTGATTGAATTACTACAATCTCATGATAAAATTTAAATGAATGAGAAGTTGTTTCTTATGGATGAGCAAAGAAAGTTATTCTCTGAGATGGAATCTATTTCTGGTGAAAATATTATGAACCTTGTTGAAACAACAAAAAAGGATTTAGAATGTTACAAAAACTTAGTTGATAAAGCAGCAGGAGGGCTTAAGTGGTTTGATCAGAATTTTGAAAGAACTTCTGTGGGTAAAATTCTATCAAACACATAATACGGAATAATCTTTCATGAAAGGAAGAGTCAGTTAATGTGGAAAACTTCATTGTTCTTATTTTAAGAAATTGCCATAATCATCCCAGTCTGCAACAACCACTAGCCTGATCAGTCAGCATCCATTAACATCAGGGATAGATTGTCCACCAGCAAAAAGATTGAAACTCACTGAAGGCTTAGATAATCATTATTATTTTTATCAATCAAGTGTTTTTAAAGTATGTACATTTTTAGATAAAATTCTATTGTACTCTTAATAGACTACAGTATAATGTTAATATAACTTTTATATACACTGAGAAACCAAAAAAATTGTATGACTTACTTTTTCTTGGTGGCTAGGAATTGAACCTACAGTATCTCCAAGGTATGCCAATATTTGGGGAAAAATTATGAATCAAAGAATTGATGAAAGACAAAAATAATCAAAGTGGGGAAAGCTGTAATTCAGAAGCAGAGTACCCAAATAACATGACTATTCATGAGAAATTATTTTTAAAATAGTTTCTGAACTGACAGAAATAATTACATTGTGAGTGGAACCAACAAGATTTTAATGTGAATGATCTGTGATGAATTAGGCCCTTTTGGTCTTTTGTTGTTGTATTCGACTCATAATTTATTGGACTGTCATAGATGTAGAAAGACTGCAGTAGTCTCTTATTATGACCTTACAAATCGTATGGATAAAACAGAGCAAAATGATAGGTTAGTTGGATACATTTCTAAGTGATGGCACAACCATTGTTACAGTATTAATTAATAAATTGATGTCACTTAGAAGACCACCCTCTAGCCTTACATCACTTATATATCTTCAACATTTTTGTTAGTAATTGTATGGGGAGGTTACTTACACATTCAGCAAATCTTAATGCGATGCATGAATGAAAACAATAACAATACATGGTATAGAAGAAATGTAGAGAGGAACATCTTCGTTGTTGCTTATAAGAGTCCATTTAATCTTTATTTAATTGCAACTGTTGGAAAGCTTTTATTTATATTGAGTGAAAATATGTCCCCTTGTAACCTTTACTTATTTTTCCAAGTTCTGTTCCTAGGGGACTATAAAGAATGCTGGATGTTTTTTCCAAGTAAAAGCTATTCAGTTATTGGAAAATTGGATAATTGTTTCCATTTTGTCCTGGAAATATCCTTATTTTATTCAATTATTTATCAAATGACATTATTACCCATTAGTCATAAAATATTTGTATACACTTCATCATGTTTCACTACAGGACTACAAATAAAATAAGAAATACTATCTAATGGAAGAATAGTGTGTGATTATAATCTTCTTTATTTGATTAACTATTTTCTATTACTATAGTTTGAAAGCACATTAGAAAGTCTTTCTCCAATGATATCAATATCTATTAAATTCTGCAATATGTCTTTTACATGTTTGTGTACATATGTCCTACATATATTATAATTACAAATGTAAACACAGTTTCTGTAGCCTGTACTCAGTTTAAAATGCCAGTCTTCAGCTGGATTCTTATAATTTTACATTCTGCTTCTCAACATGGTATAAAAATTTGAGAAAATATGAATATTTTAGATAAAAATGAGCCATACTTAATTGTTAAAATTCTCATTTGCTTGTACAAAACAACAATTTGGTAGACTGTGACTCAGAAACAAAGCTGAAATAATTTGAATATATGTTGATTTGTATACTAAATTATCTAATTTAATTGAGACAAAATGTTTATTCTACAAATGAGAAAACTGAGACACAAAGAGTAAATACAACTTGACCATGTTTATATCAATACTGAGCGGCAGGCCTAAGAATCAAATAAATAAGTTATTTACTTACCCAAACTACAAATGGTTTGCAAAAATATTTTGTTTTCTCAATTTTATCTACCTTTATGAAACATATTAAGATGAAATCTAATCAAATATTTATTCATTTCAAACAAGTATAAAATGTCATGGACCATTATAAATCATCAGATGAAAAATTGTGTGCTTCACATAGTATGATACTCAGAATTCCTTTAATAAGAATTAAAAAAAATACCCAGCATCAGGATTATGGAAATCTGTATTTATTTGCATCAGGTTAATTTCTATTTGGAAAGCATAACCATAGTACAACAATGTTTGCATGTTGTTTAATTTTATTTTCATTGCTAAGTTTGATGACACACAAAAGCTGCAATGCCTCCTATGTGGGTAAGAGTTTTTTGCCAATAAATTCATATAATGCCAATAAAGCTAAAGAAGCATATTTTATTTATTCATCTTGAAAATATGTCAGTTTTATGGAATTTTTAATGAGAGCTCTTAATTTTAAAAGACTAGAACTTTATCAAAACTTAGATTTACCTCAATAAAAAGCCTTGTCTTGAAGCATTCTACTGAATTGCATATCACGTTGCTAAGAGAAAGAATCTATACCCATTGGAATGCTCTTGGTGAAGCAAACTGAATCAGTGCCTGGAAATATGTCTTGGATATATCAAGTCACTTTATGAGAAAGCAAATTGAATCAACGCCTCTATAACAGGACATCATTTACTCTGGAATCACTGATATTTCTTTTAATATTTTGAAGAAGATCCTGGAGGAATTGGCTGCTTATATTTCCCTTCTGCATACAACTAGATGAATCTGCTGTTGTTCTTTCAGTACAACCAGCTCATATGTGCATGTACCAAACATCAACAAAGAATTCTTATTCTATGAGCCCTTTTTGCAAGCTGTTAAGGCCTTTGGTATTTCAGATAGTGAAAAATTTCTATGTCAAGCCAGCCAGACTTTAACTGGAAAAATAATCTTGTTACTCTGCATAGATGGAACACCTGCAGTTTTTGGCAACATCTGAATACGCAAGTTTAGGGAACAAAGAAGTTCAACAGGCATCATTGTGACTCATTGGTTTCTATATCTGTGAAGATTTGCATCAGAGACGTTACCAACCATTCCCCCCAAAATATTTTCCACTACCCCTTTCCACCATGATTTTCCCCAAAATCTTTTCCCCTTGTGAAAGTTGTCAATTTCATCAGTGACAGAGGTGTGCTGGGTCAGTTGCTGGGTCAGTGTGAGAGGCTGAGAACCTGCCTGTCGTAGGGAGATGGGGAGATGGCAGGATGCAGGGTCACATGTGATCCACACCCCCTAGCCATTGGCATTTGCTTCTCCCATAGGCTTCACTAGCAAAAGATAAATTCAAATATAAAATTATTAAGAATTTCAAGATGGCAGGCACAGACAATGCCTGAATGCCACGCAAGTGAGGTCTCCTTCTGAGCATGAATCCCTGAGTGACTTCACTGGTCACAACCCCTAAAGCCAGACCTGGGTGTGAGTTCTTCTACCCAATCTATTGAATAATTAAGTATTCAAAAGCAAGTAATGGAATAAAATTTGAAGAAACTTTCTACTACATCAGTGGACATTGGCTTTCAGAGGATGTGTTGCAAAGAGATTGATTAGATTTTCTTTTCTTTTTTATTATACTTTAAGTTCTGGGTTACTTGTGCAGAACGTGCAGGTTTGTTCCATAGGTATACAAGTGCCATGGTGGTTTGTTGTACCCATCAACCCATCACCTACATTAGGTATTTCTCCTAACGTTATCCCTCCCCTAGCCCCCAACTCCTTGCAGGCCCCAGTGTGTGATGTTCCCCTCCCTGTGTCCATGTGTTCTCACTGTTCAACTCCCACTTATGAGCGAGAACATGTGGTGTTTGCTTTTCTGATCTTGTGATAGTTTGCTGAGAATAATGATTTCCAGCTTCATCCATGTCCCCATAAAGGACATTAACTCATGCTTTTTTATGGCTACATAGTATTCCATGGTGTATATGTGCCACATTTTCTTAATCCAGTCTAGAGATTGATTAGATTTTCAACATCCTTTTAAGAAAAAATGATTACCTCTTTTGTCAGCTAAGGGTAAGTTTGCCTATACGTAACAGAAAAAAAAATTACAGTGCCTTATTAAGATAGTTTATATTTTCCTCTTACGTGAAAGAAGTTTGGGGCTGTTGACAATTCAGAGAAGTATGGTATCTTCATTAGGGATCTCAGATTCTTTCTATTTTACTGCCTTAGCCCATGCTTTCTATCTTCAAAGTTACCTCTTGACCCAATATAGTTGCTTCATGCTTCATGTCTGAGTTGCATAAATTGCATCTTCTAAAAAGAATGAAAGACAAATGAGAAAAAAAAATCTGCCACTGTTTTGGGGCAGCTTTCATGGAAGTTCCACAAAACATATATTCTTATATGTTATCAGCCAGAATTTGGTTATATGACCATATCCAGACGTGAAGGAGATTGGAAAATCTAATCTGAATTGTATGAAGTAGTGTGTCTAGAAAAATAATTAAGTATATGTTACCAAGAATAAGGGCAAGAAATTGAAATTTTATTAAAACTTCTACCACATTAGCTCTGAAAAACTTAGTTATGTATTTCTTCTTAGCTTGGCTTAATTGGTGGATATTCTTATGAAATGAATATGGTAATAATCTTCATTCAACGTGCTGCAGTATTTGTTATGATTATTATAAAATAGTATGAGCAAGACCAGCTACATTATTTGTGGGGCCTTCTGCAGTGTGAAAATATAAAGCTCCTTGTTTAAAGAGCAAGAAAAATGCTCTTTTGTTTTATTCTGTGGTATCTTTGTGTGTCACAGTGTTTTTAATTTGCTATTTAGTGTTTCATTCCCTTAGCATGATCCTTCTGGGGTGAGACGGGAACTCCCTGGTGCCTGGATCCCTTCCCTACAATACCATGTAACCTTCCCAGAGCCCACATTCCAGCCTCTTCTGGAAGAAGAGTGGCTGCAGTTGCTGGGTCAGTGTGAGAGTGAGAGGCTGAGAACCTGCCTGTGCTAGGGAGATGGGAGGTGGCAGGATGCAGGATCACACGTGATCCACAGCTCCAAGCCCTTGGCGTTTGCGCAATTGTCCCATAGGCTTCAGTAGCTAAGACCAATTCAAATATAAAATTATTAAGAATTTCAAGATGGCAGGCACAGACAATGCCTGAATGCCACGCAAGTGAGGTGTCTTGCTGAGCATGAATCACTGAGTGACTTAGCTGGTCACAATCCCTAAAGCCAGGCCTGGGTATGAGTCCTTCTACCCAATCTATTAATCTAAATGAACAAGTTGGAAATGAATAACAATACTAACATTTTTAGGCTGGACTTCCCAGAAACAGACTCTTACATGAATGTTCCTGTGACAGTGATTCATTAGGAAGTCTTCCAAGAAAAGCAGGGCAGGAGAATGGAGGAGTGGCGCAGGATGTAAAGGAACCCAAGTGAGAATCTAAAGTTTCTCATGGAAACTTTGTCTCAAATGCTCAGGAGATTTCTTGAGCCAGTGTAGGTCACACTTTTGAGTTGTCCTGATCAGGCAGCAGGAGTGCTGGAAAATTTTTATACCTCCACACCTTTCAGTGTTCAGTTAAGGAATGACCCCTGAGGGTATAAATTCCCAGGCACTTTCTGTTCTCATAGCGGCACACAGAGAAAGTGAGCCTGGGCAGCCTGGAGGGAGCCTTTTGACAAATAGATGTAGGTGCTGGTTATGGGAGACAGAGCACACACAGCCAGCGCATCATTGCACTAGAAAACGGTAAAGGGAACTAGGAGAATGTGACCCAAGCACCAATTAATGTGTACAGTAACTGTCCAAAGCTAAAGGACTCCTGCAGGCTACAGTGGGACTTTTTTTTCTACTGCAAATATTTATAGACACTTAGAAACATCGCAAAGCTCTTTGACAGTTATTTCTGCAAGGTGGATGTTTGCACCTTTCCTTAGTGACAGAGATGAGCAGCATCACTAAAACAGACTTGACTAAAGAAGAACAAATTGATCTAAACAAAAAGCAATGATCTAATAAAGATCTTCAAGATCTCAGGTACTTCTTTTATATGAGCCATACCTGGCAAAATTATAATGAGGATATAAAATAAAGAGGATGGAAAGTATTGTGTGCATATATATGTAGGCATTTTACTGTAGAGCATCTATAAATTTAATCAAGCAATGGTCCCCAGAGGACCTTTACTCTGAGGACTGTATTCGTTTTCCTAATCCATGCTATTTAATATATTTTAAGTCAAAAAGAGAAACGTTTTAATTGATTGAAAGTTTGATATAAATATGCATTTATTTGTGATGGCTATTCTTTTTACTTTATCCATATAATAAATATTTAGTTAGCACCTAGTCCCTATTTTCGGGGAGAGAAAGGCTCAGTCAGGACATCCTTGATCGTCCAATCCAGAGAGGTTTCCCTATTCCTATTTTTTTTTTTTTTTTTTGAGACAGAGTGTCACTCTCTTATCCAGGCTGGAGTGCAGTGGCGCAATCTTGGCTCACTGCAACCTCCGCCATCCGGGTTCAAGCAATCCTCCCACCTCAGCCTCCAGAGTAGCTGGGATCATATGTGTGCCACCATGCCCAGTTAATTTTTGTATTTTTGGTACAGATGGGGTTTCAGCATGTTGCCCAGGCTGGCCTCGAGCTCCTGGACTCAAGCGATCTACCTACCTCAGTTTCCCAAAGTGCTGGGATTACAAGCATGAGCCACCTCACCTGGTCCCCACCCCTAATTTCTTTATTACATTATTCAGGCGTATTACCATCATTGCCGTTTTCACTGATGTACTGTACCTTTTTCATTTCTTTGCTTAGTTATTTATTTTGTACCCCTCCTGCGTACATATCCTCCAGCAGATTAAATAGAGAATTGAATTAGATAACACGCAAAACCACTTACTACTTTCATATTACGTGACAGTACAAATAATAATTTTCTGACAATTAGAACTGTTTCAGATCAATGTCTTCTTCAGGACTTATGAATTCTTTATTGCTGCACTTTTTCAAACAGACTCTGGATATGGTTTGTTTTGTACGGTGAAGAAATGATTCCTGCAGTAGAAAAGGAGGTTGAATGAAATGTCCTTAAAAATCATTTTTATCTTTGGGAGTGTAAACAAAAAAATAGTAAAACAAGAAAGAGAAATATGAAATAAAGAAGGTTGATGAGGCACTTGAACTGTTTTTTTATGGGCTGAAATAATTCAGGTTAATGGAAGAAGCCTGTGGAAAGTATTGTAAAAGCTCTACTACACCAGAAGATTGATTATGCTTGAACCTTCTCAATCATATGCAGATGTTTCCCAGCCAAGCATCACTGTTACCTTCATGTGTGTTAGCATCACAAACTGTATGAGGGCATTTTCTATGTTTAAACATGGCATCTTAGAATGAGAAATATTAGACTCCTAATTTTCTTTCTCAATTCCTGTGTTTGGGGTTGACACATATGAAACAACATTATAGGTCAAAAATGCCCAAATATCAATCATTTCATGTAGTTTAAAACCATGCGCAATGGTCATTGGTAACTTTTTCTAAAAAAAAACTTCAGGATACCTAATTTTTATGCATTCAAGTAAACTTTTCTCAAGCAAAGTTTTAAAAGAGCTTTTCACTGTACTCTGTGTGTTATATAAATCACAAAATGTTCTCTAAATCAATATGCTCCCCAATAACTAACTACATGTTTTGAAGAATTTAATATTCTTTGATTATTGAAAAACTTGAGTTGTTGACTATCAAATCAGACTTAATTATATATTCTTTTGGAGAAACTCTAAAAGTAGAAAAGATGAAGAAATTATATGAGACAGTTACTGAAAGAAAATAAGCCATCTGGATGTAAACACCATGTTTTCGTAGGATAGTTCTATGATGAGTTGAACTCTTTCGTAGTTCTACTCTAAGATAATCGAGGTATAAATACCTTGATTCTAAGTCTCCTAATTACTTTTTAGCCATGATTAGTATCACTATGATTTCTAATCCTGGTGTCAGGAAGTGGCATCAGTCTTGAGATTTTACCTGACTACTTTATCATTTATGAGACAGCTGGTGAATGAGCTCAAATTGCATCAGTTCTTCTTCCCTGTTCCATGAGGGTGATGTAGAGCAGCACAGGTGGGTGCCATGCACAGTACGTCTGTGTCAGAGCCAAGTAACTAGCCTTGAGCTTAGAAAATCCTTAGTTTTATAGGGGACTTCTAGCAAAACTATGTTTTCTTTACCCAGGAGGAAGGCTTTTTTTTTTTTTTTTTTTGAGACGAAGTCACTCTGTCACCCAGGCTGGAGTGCAGTGGTGCAATCTTGGCTCACTGCAACCTCCACCTCCCAGGTTCAAGTGAATCTCCTGCCTCAGCCTCCGGAGTAGGTGGGATTACAGGCACCTGCCACTACGCCCAGCTAATTTTTGTATTTTTAGTAAAGATGTGACTTTACCATGTTGGCCAGGCTGGTCTGGAACTGCTGAACTCAGGTGATCCGCCCACCTCAGCCTCCCAAAGTGCTGGGATTACAGGCGTGAGCCACCATGCCCAGTCACATTATCTTTATTATTCTGATTGGAGAGGCGTAATCTCTAACTTCCAGGCCTGTTTGCTGTGCAAATATTTTTTCAAAAAAAAAAAAAAAAAAAAAAAAAAAAAAAAACTTCCACAAGATGTGTAGAAATGCCTCAGAATAGTCTCAGAATGTTGGTACTTTTTTTTTTTTTAGTAGAAATAAGATAGCAAATATTGTCGTTCGACTTTTGCTGTTTATCGTCTGGAAGTCAGCTAGATAGATAAATAAATTCAGTGTCTGAAATCTCCTTGTAGCATTATAGCAATATTCATTTTAGGTAGCTGCAAATCAAAATTCTTTTGCATTTTGAGGGGGCTGTGTAGGAGCAAGTAGAAATGATGTCCTCTAAACTATAGAATTCTAAAATTCTCCATTATTTTAAAGGAATCAGGTTAAATCTACAAATTCTCTGCTAACTCTAAAGACTTCTGTAGTGCCAATGCATTGTCTTCTTCCTTTCCTTCGTACATAACAGAATAACATGGTGATTAGGTATCTGGACAAGGGAATCAATTAGACCTAGGATAAATGTTGGCTCTGCTACTTTGTAGTTAATATGTTCTTGGGAAAGTTACCTACCTTCTGCAAGTTGTAGACACCTCTTATAGTAAGGAAAAAATATTAATACCTATCTCATCAAATTGTGAGATTTAATAGTGTCTAGTAGATTGTTAACATGCAAAATGTTACCTGTTACTATAAGAATACAAATTTAGAAAAGATAGAAAAGCAGCGTAAATAGGATTCTTCCACCAGATAGAAATCATAGTTACTATTTTGGTTTATTTGCTACCTGAACATATAAACACACACACACAGACACACACAAAGCATATTGTATATAATGTATTCTAAAGTGTTCCCTTTTAAAAGTAAGTTATGTGCATTTATCAAGTTGGCTAAATATTCTATAGAAACATGCATTTCAGTGGCTATGCATTATTACATCATGTAGATATATTATAATTCTACTAACAGATATTTAGTCTGTTTCCATACATAAATTTGCATACATTTTCTGTAAACCTTTGAGATGAACACCATTATATATACGATAAAAATCTGGGAATTCAATTGGAAGGTTAAATCTTTTGAAACATTGTGCCAAATTGTCCTCCAATTTCTGGTGCTCACAGGAGTGATGCAATCTCTCATTTCAAGATAATTATTTAGGTAGAAACAGTAGGGCAAGGGAGGAAGTAGGAATGCGAGTTAGAATAGTAGTACTTCTCAACTTTAATGTGCCTGTGATCTCGCGGATATCATTATTATTATTATTATTATTATTATTATTATTATTATTATTATTATTAAGACAGAGTTTTGCTGTTGTTTCCCGGGCTGGAGTACAATGGCACAATCTCAGATCACTGCAATCTCCACCTCCGGGGTTCAAGCGATTCTCCTGCCTCAGCCTCCTGAGTAGCTGGGAATACGGGCGCCCGCCATGACACTGGGCTAATTTTTGTATTTTTAGTAGAGATGGGGCTTCAGCATGTTGGCCAGGCTGGTCTCAAACTCCTGACCTCAAGTGATTCGCCCACCTCGGCCTCCCAAAGTGCCGGGATTACAGGTGTGAGCTACTGCTCCTGGCCTAGGGCTTCCTTTTTTATATCAAACTTGAGATGCCCAATGTTAGGCATCCAAGTGGAACTACCAAGTAACATTTGGCAATGTAAATCCAGAGTTCAGGAAAGAGTTCCAGGGCAGGTATATACATTTGAGTACTTATCATACTATAAATATGTGCCTGCATGACGAAATGCAAGGAAACAGTGAAAGTAAAACGATAATTTCACTAGGTTTCTCAAATGTGTGTGTATACATGTGTGCAGTATATATGACAAGAATTGTGTGGTGACATTTCCTTTCATGCTGCATTTTAATTTCTCGGTTTATAGGAAAAAATGATGTTGATAATTCTTAGTTTTTTTGTCAATTTTATTTAGAAAAAGGATGAACATATGTATCCAAGGTTATGTTTTAAGTGTGTCATAAGGAAATCAGTGTGGTACATTGTAGAGGTTAATAAATTATGTTTTGTATCAGCCATGAAGTGTTTAGTACATGTGCTAATTTTTAACAGGTGTGTAAATTTAGTCATTAACCTCTCTGATCTCAAGTATCATTATTTAAAAAAAATAGATTATAGTATCTGTTCCCCAAGATTTTTGAGATGAATTGATATGGTTTGGCTTTGTGTCCCCACTCAAATCTCATCTTGAATTCTAATCCCCGTGTGTCAAGGGAGGGACCTGGTGGGAGGTGATTGAATCACGGGGGTGGATTCCCCCATGCCGTTTTCATGATAGTGAGGGAGTTCTCCTGCAAGCTGATGGTTTTAAGTGTGGCACTTCCTTGCTGTCTCTCTCTCGCCTGCCACTATGTAAGATGTGCCTGCTTCCCCTTCTGCCATGATTGTAAGTTTCCTGAGGCCTTCTCAGCCATGCAGAACTGTAAGTCAATTAAACTTCTTTTCTTTATAAATTACCCATGCTCAGGTAGTATCTTTATAGCAGTGTGAGAATGAACCCGAAAGTGTTTTTAAAGTAATCGCTAATATTTTATATATTAGGTTCTTGCCATCTATCAGTGCTAAATTGGCCTCTAATAATCAGCATAGTTATTATCTAGCTTAGAAAGTTTTATGTAAGATAATTATATAAAACTGATTTTTGGTGCTTTTTTATAGGTAAAGGCAGATTAGATGACAAATAGAGGTATACAAAATCTTTTATGAAAGCAGCTAAAAGATAATGAGATTATTGAGTAAAAGAAGATGAAAAAATTTACTCTGCCAATTAATTTAAGGAAGAAGTTTTGAATAGATTTTTGATATTGATTGAAATATTCTGGTGGGAAAATAACTGGGAACAAAATTTCCAAGGAAATTGGAAGTTTTTAAAACAATTTTGTGACACAATCAGGGCAAGATACTAAACCAGATAAATTGAGATTTGCAAATTTTTTAAATTGATAGGAAAAATCACTAAGGTAGAAATGAGATAAGAAAAAATGAAGTAAAAAAGAAAATGAAATTTTAATGGTCCATAAATATAATGATAATATATGTCAAGAGAAAATTGGAGATATAGTAATTTTTTAAAATAATGCAAGTTAGTTGTGTACTGTGTTGTTTCTGAAAGAATGTTAAAACACAAACACATACTGAGGACAAACTATCTGTCCAGGGCATAGTGACTAGATATGCAACAAAAGGCTGGCCATTAATTAACTTCTGATCCCTCATATCATTATTTTTTAAAAATAAACCCCTGGCTACCTCTCAGCTCTTGTATTTTTATGGAAGGTGCTCAAAAATGTAGCTGGCAGGTAATATAAACATTGTGAGTTAGATAATTTTTTTGGTTTTGAATTTAAACTCTTTCTAAAGTTACCATCCATCATCTATTAGAATGTCTGCTATTCATTTTAGCTTTTTTCTATGTAAATTATTTTATATAAAATATTCTTAAATTTTAATTTTGTGATGTGCAGTAATGTACTTTATGGGTTAGAGTTATTAACAATATTACAGATTAAAATATATGAAATTAAGCGCTGAATTCAAAAGGAGTGTCAGCCTAGTAGATTTAACCCTTTTCCTATTTGCCCCAAGAATACTCGCCAGTGGCACTTGTAGCTGCAGAGTTTACCCCGAGAAAATGTTGCCACAAAATATCTTGCTTTTATTTTTGTTTTTGTATCGCTCTAGTGTATCAACTTTGGAAACAGACATCATTCTTTTTATAGCATTCTCTTTTTAATAGTGGTATTTCCATTTACAAAATATAGTAATTCCCAATTGCTGAAAATGTCCAATTCTCGAAAACATAACATGTGATATTAACATTGTTCTCAAGCAGTTGTTGGCTGAAGATTCATTTGGTAAATCTGATTTTTCTAAAATAGACAATTTTGATGATTCAGATGATTCTGATGTTAGTGCTGTTTCTAAATAACTCCAAGGACAGTTTTTATATTTTATTTTCACATTGAAAATCAGTCCGATTTGCTTCAGCCTCAAAGAGCCTGTTTATGTAAAATTAAATGAGTGCTGTAGTGAGCTACACTTTGTTTTCTAAACTAGAAAAAAGGATTAAAGTATAAAACAATAATAAAAATACTGATTTGTTTAAGCTGATTTAAAAATATCTATTACAAAATCAGAATTGAAAAGTAATATATTGTTCACATGATAAGGGAATATCATATCCAGTAGAAAATTAGGAACTATTTTACTTACAATTTAATTTTATTAACATGTTACATGTATGTATTGAGCTTTTATTTTGACTTTTGCTTAAATTTTTTAACAGAAAATATAAAATATATTAATCACCCTAAACTTCTGGGAGAATTTTAAATATGCTAATGCTGCTCTGGGAAAAATGTTGGTTACATAGAAGAATAAAATATTTCTCATGGAGCTACAAATCAAAATTGGAAAATGCAGAAAATAAATGAGAAAACATAATTACAAATAAAAGACACTAATTATTTGCCCACAAAAAATTGCATAATATGAACATAAGTTTATCAGACTAGAAATTTCTTTAAGCCTACGTGCTCAAGGAAGAAGTCATTTTACTCTGGATTTAGGCCAAACCTTGAAGGATGGATATGATCTTATGTAGCAGAAATGACACGCAAGGGTCTTTCTTGAGAACTTAAGACAAAACTAATAGTGGTAAAAGAACATATGTATGTTTAGAAAACAAAAAAGTGAGAAGACATTAGATATCTATATGGTCAAATATAGCAGAAGGTGGAAAAACCTGCAAAATTAAGTTGGGATGCATTACAGAAGGTCACTGCATTGGTTTTCTGTTGCTATTAAATTACCACAAATTTAATAGATTAAACAACACCCATTTACAATCCACAGATCAGTGGGTCAGAAGTCCACGTGGATTTGGCTGGTTTCTCTGCTCCTAAGTTTCCTGAGACTTAAATCAAGATGTTGGCTGATCTGGGCTCTTATCTGAGGCCTGCAGTAAAGTCCCCTCCTAGGCCCATTCACATGATTGTAGGAATTCTCCTTTCCATGTGGTTGCAGGACTGAAGTGCCTTTTTTCTTGAAGTGCCTTTTTTCTTGCTGCTTGTCAGCTGAAGTCATTCCCAGCTTTCAGAAGCATTGCCTGAGCTAGGGCTTCTTCTCTATGGATGTCACTGGGATTAGGAGCAGAATGATCAAAACAGTGTTTTAGAAAAATTTATTTGGATATATCCTTAGCAAATTTTCTTTATTTCAAATATATGTATTTATACGTAATGACACTTATAAAAGTTTATATTTTCTTGAGGAATGTCCATTTATTTGATATGTCAAGTTTGTGGCAGTGATCTTTGTCCTATGGTTTAAACACTAGCATTCTTTTTTTTAGCCTTTATATTAAAAGATTAATCTATCTTTAATATGCATTTCCCATCTCTCCACTACATTATTCCTTTCTCTTAAACAGATTTGGAAGTAATCCTTTTTCCATGAAACTTCTCCTCTGAGTTCTCATCCAGTAACTTACTGCTTTCCTTCACTTTGTCCTAGGTGATCATATTTCTACAGTTGTTTTCACTAAGCCTCGTTCTGATTATGTAATTAGACTTTCTTCTCACTTATAGGATGCAGTGATGTCCTAAAAATAATGTTCTTTATGTTCATTCAAGTCTTTTAGGACTGATATATTTGTGTTTTGATTAATATTTCTTATCTTAGATTAAAAACTCATTACAGGGCAAGGATAATAAGCTATAATTTCAAGTATAGAGAAAAGACAGATTAAGCATTTAATGAGTTATTTTATTAATAGTAAAACAGATGATGATTATTACATTCACATTGGTCATTTAAGAAATACCAATAATTAGTGTTAGACAATACTATAAAATAATGGTTATCATTGGAATAGTTTTCATTTTTATCAATTCATCCAAAGCTGGAAGTATGCACCTATTATGTATTGGAGACAATACTTCATGAGTCTTGTGTTTCTGCTCATATTGTGAGAAGAGACACTGACAGTTTTTGTTCTGAAGTATCTGTTTAAGAATATGTATAGAGCAAAAGACTTGGAAGATAGAAATTCTGTCTCCCTCTTGGACAAAAGGCAGATTTGTTGACAGTCCAGTAGAATAAAGATAATGTGTCCCTCTTGGGCAAAGGCCCATTACCAAACATTTGATATTGAGCTTGAAGTTCCTCTCCTAATGCAACCCACTGCATGCACAGCTGTCACCTGTCTCTTATTGCTTCACTCTATGGAAATTGGGGCTTTAATTTAGACATTAGAGAATTGAAGTAAGAAAATGATCATACCCAGGCTACTCTTATTGCTATGAGTAAGAAACTTTCTTTTGCTTCTGATTTAGGAAACTTGTGTCTTCTGCCAGCATCCATGAAGTGACAGCAGGCTAGCTTATTTGCTTGAGAACAGGGTAAAATCTCAGATCTTCCACAGTTCTTGACAACATATTTTTAGATATCTTGCTATATATAAAAACCAAAATAAATCATATCCTTGTCCTCATGTAACTATTAAATAGTTAAAGGTATCTTGAGATGCTTTTGTTTGAGGTCAGAATGCCAGAAGAAAGTCAGGAGGAGGAAGTGTATTACATGACCAGTTTGTTTTTTCTATTAGGATGGTATATTTTGCTATTTTTTTTTACTAAGCTAGAATAATTTCATGACTATATTGCCATGATTTCTCCAATAAACAAACAAACAAACAAAAACCTAAGCTAAACTAAACCTGAAGCACATAATCCTTAAAATTTGGTAAATAAACTCTTTTATTTATTTATTTATTTAAAGATGGAGTCTCACTCTGTCACCCAGGCTAGAGTGCAGTGTCACAATCTTGGCTCACTGCAACCACCACCTCCCAGGTTCAAGCGATTCTCCTGCCTCAGCCTCCCAAGTAGGTGAGATTACAGGCAACTACCACCATGCCCAGCTAATTTTTGTATTTTTGGCAGAGACAGGGTTTCACCATTTTGGCCAGGCTGATCTCAAACTCCTGACCTCAAGTGATCCATCCACTTTATCCTACCAAAGTGAAAGTATTACAGGCGTGAGCTACCATGCCTGGCCAAAAAACGTTAATTTAAAATGAATGAAATTTATACTCATTTAGACAGTTTAAAATTTTTAGAGGGCCCTTTTTATTGTTGTTTATTTTTTGTTTGTTTTGTTTGTGATTTTAGAAATACCTTTTTTTTTTAGTTATTATGCCATGGTACTGATTTTTTCTTCTAGTGTATAGTTGTATGACTTTTAATATATCCAACCAGAGCTACATTAGTTTCATTGTCTCCAAAACTCTTAGAAGGTTCTTACTCTAATTTTTATTTTTCTGAGTTATTAGAAATATAATCTTTCTTATGTTTACTGAGCTTTAGAGTCTCAGTTACATCACCTGTCTACTTCCAGCAGATGGCACTATGGTAGTTATTTTAGAATTGGGGGAGAGAAATAATGTCTATATATATATAGATAGATAGATAGTCTATAGTGTCCTTATATAGAGAATCTATAGTATCTATAGACTTGAGAGTCTATAGTGTCCACACATATATATAAACACTATAGACTCTCGCTATATATAGTGACATGATAGGATGACTTGAGAAAGAGAGAGATAGAAAGCAAGTACTGAGGTTCTTGGGACTAACTCCAGTCATCCACCACCTGCTCCCTCAAAGTCAAACTTCTCCTTTCCTTGAATGATTTATTTTAATTATGATATTGATACGGTTTGGATTTGTGTACACACGCAAATCTCATGTCGAATTGGAAGAAGGGCCTGGTAGGAGGTGATTGGATCATGGGGCAGATTTCCCCCTTGCTCTTGTGATAGTGGGTGAGTTCTCACAAGATATGGTTGTTTAAAAGTTTGTGGCACTTCCCCCTTCGCTCGCTCTCTCTCCTGCCACCATGTGAGGACATGCTATCTTCCCCTTTGCCCTTCTGCCATGATTTGTAAGGCCTCCTAATTATGCTTCCTGTTAAGCTTGTGGAGCTGTGAGTCAAACCCATTTTTATAATAAACTACCGAGTCTCAGGTAATTCTTCATAACAGTGTGAGAACAGACTAATATAGAAAATTGGTACTATGTGTGGGGCACTGCTATAAAGATACCTGAAAATGTGAAAGCGACTTTGCAACTGTGTAATAGGCAGAGTTTGAAACAGCTTGGAGGGCTCAGAAGAATACAGGAATATGTGGGAAGGTTTGGAACTTCCTGGAGAGTTGTTGAATGGTTTTGAGCAAAATTCTGATACTGATATGGACAATGAAGTCCAGGCTGAGGTGGTCTCAGATGGAGATGAGCAACTTATTGGGAACTGGAGTAAAGGTGACTCTTGCTATGCTTTAGCAAAGAGACTGGCACCTGCCCTAGAAATCTGTGAAACTTTGAACTCAAGAGAGATGATTTAGGGCATCTGGTGGAAGAAATTTCTAAGGAGCAAAGTATATTCAAAATGGGACCTGGATGTTTCTAAAAGTCTATGCTCATATGCATGGAGAAAGAAATGGTCTGAAATTGGAACTTATATTTAAAAGGGAAGGGGAGCATAAACGTCTGGAAAATTTGTGGCCTGACCATGTGGTAGAAAAGAAAAACTATTTTTCTGGGGAGAAATTCAAACTGGCTATAGAAATTTGCATAAGTGACAAAGACCCACATGTTAGTAGCCAAGACAATGGGGAAAATGTCTCCAGAAAATTCAAGGACCTTCACAGCAGCCCCTCCCATCACAGATTTAGAGGCCTAGGAAGGAAAAATGGTTTATGGGACAGGCTGAAGGCCCAGCTGCTCTGTTCAGCCTCAGGACATGTTGTCCTGCTTTGTTGCAGCTGCTCCAGCTCCAGCTGTGGCTAAAAGTGGTAAAGGTACAGCTTGGCCCATTTTTTCGGAGCATACAAGTCCCAAGCCTTGGCAGCTTCCATATGATTTTGGGCCTTCAAGTGCATATAAGGCAAGAATTTAGGTTTTGGAACCTCCACTTAGATTTCAGAGGATGTATGGAAATGCCTGGATGTCCAGGCATAAGTCTGCTGCAGGGATGGAGCCCTCATGGAGAACCTTTACTATGGCAGCATGGAGGGGAAATATGGTGTTGGAGCCCCCATACAGACTCCCTACTGGGGCACTGTCTACTCAGGCTTTGAGAAGAGGGCCTCATCCTCCATACCCCAGAAAGGTAGATCCATTGACAGCTTGCACTATGTGCCTGGAAAAGACACCAGCACTCAACGCCAGCCCATGAAAGAAGCCACAGGGGCTGTACCTTACAGAGCTATCAGGGCAGAGCTTCCCAGGGCCTTAGGAGCCCCCTCCTTGCATTAGCGTCCCCTGGATATGAGAAATAGAGTCAAAGGAGATTATTTTGGAACTTTAATATTGAATGACTGCCCTGCTGGGTTTTGGACTTGCCTGGGACTTGTAGCTGTCTGTTTTGGACAATTTCTCCCATTTGAAATGGCAGTATTTACCCAATGCCTGTACCCCCATTGTATCTTGGAAGTAACTAACTAGTTTTTGATTTTACAGGTTTATAGGTGGAAGAGGATTACCTTGTCTCAGATGAGACTTTGGACTCAGGGCTTTTGAGTTAATGCTGAAATGAATTAAGACTGGGGGACTGTTGAGAAGGGTAATTGTATTTTGCAATGTGAGGAGGACATGAGATTTTGGAGGGGTCAGGGGTAGAATATATGGTTTGGATTTGTGTCCTCTCCTAAATCTCATGTTGAATTGGAGAAGGGGCTTAGTGGGAGGTGATTGGATCATAGGGGGGATTTCCCCTATACTATTCTCATGACAATGAGTGAGTTCTCATGAGATCTGTTTGTTTAAAACTTTGCGGCACCTCCCCTCTTTGCTCTCTCTCCCTTTTGCTGCCATGAGAAGGTGCTTTCCCTTTCCCTTGCACCATGACTGTAAGTTTCTTGAAGCCTCCTAATTGTGCTTCCTGTTAAGCCTATGGAACTATGAGTCAGTTAAACCTCTTTTTTTCATAAATTACTCAGTCTCAAGTAGTTCTTTATACCAGTGTGAAAACAGACTAATACAGAAATGAATCCCTACTTGTTCAGCCTGGAGAGACTCAAGCTGGAGAGGTAGAGTGGTCTCATTCTTGGATCCTGGCCCAGGATGAACAGCTTCTGAGGACAAAAGATAGAAGACAATGGTAAACATATTCAGTCTTTTAGAAAATAATATTAATAAAGATAAATAAATCGAATATTGTTGGCAATGGCATTTTGTAGCAATATTAGTATCTCTTGGGAGCTGGGGCAATAAGTGACATTGTAAGTCATGTGAATAGGGAAAAGAGAGTGTCTCCTTTTCCAAGCCTGGGTTGATCATTTAAATAAGGGATCATTTTTTTCCCCTAAAATACTCATGGTAATTTTAAGAAATGAGATTACTTAGTGTTCTGTGATAGCTACAAAGAGAAAAGCAAATGAAATATTATATGCATACCATCCATCTTTAGATCAATGCTTCTCAAGCACCCTACATCAGAATCGTAAGGAGGGTTTCTGCAAACAGATTTCTGGGCCCTACCTGCAGAGTTTCTGATTGGGCATATCTGTGGTGGGACACAACAGTTAGCATTTATAATTATTTTCCCATTGATGTTGATGCTACTGGTGCTAGAACCACACGTTAAGAACTACAACTCTAGCTAATTGGGAGAATGGAAGCTAACACGCATTTAAATATTTTCATCTAAAATATAATGGTTTTTGTTATAAGACATGTACTAATTTGGCTGTGTAATTAATGTCTTCATCCTCTCAACAAATAATTGCTGAGGGCACATCATTACCAAGGAATCACTATGTTAGTATTTGGGGTAGATCAATTAATGAGGAAGGCATGAATCTTATTCACAAAGAGCTTCTAGGCTGTTTGAGATAGGACAATGATTTCTGATAGAAATGCTAATGCCATAATAAAAAGTCTAGATATAATGCTATGGTGGTTGAAAGAGGGAGATATTTCTGATAGAAATTGATAGGGTATGGAAGTTCTGGTGAGTAGGATAGGCCTCTCAGCTCCATAGCTAAATATTCTTGTTGACCTATAAAAATAATTTTGTTTGTTCATGCCATGCAATTCTCAGTCTGCTTAAGTGACAAATATCTAGATATGTTTGCCATATACTGAGAGGTGGGGTTGGTTGGCTTCAGTTTCACAATACAATATGTGGTAACAGTTTTATTATATTATGATTCCATTAAAACTGTCTTTATAATTACATATAAGATTTTAAATTGAGTGTATTATCCAAGAGCTAATAAAATTACACACATTTAGGAAAGGTAGTAGTGAGCATATATGTATTTCACTAAAATATCACACAGTTTTAGCTCAGTAGCTTTTCAGCATAAAACACAGGATTTATATTAGATTAAACAATTCAGAATTTCATGGTATATTCTATAATCTGTAGCTTAGAAAATGGCCAACCTTATTTTCCAAATTTGATTTTTATATTGGAAGCTCTCCAAGCACAAAATAAAGATACTCTTTTTAAATACAGAAACAAAGTAAGTAACAACAAACATTTGCTGGTGTTGAACAAAATCATATTTTGAGTATTAAGGAGGAAACAGGAAAACATTGCCATGTATATATTTAGTGTAAAACCTAAAGCTATGTTTATGTTTAAAATATATTTATCCTGCATGCCTTCCAAAAATCTACTTATTAACCATCAACACACATTCATTTCCATTCTGAAGCATATTTTTTAATTCAAAATTGAAAAAAAACTTTAACTTTTTAAATCCTATATACTTAAAAAATATTTTTATATCTATAATTTTGTATACATTTACAAATATATATAAATATACAAGGATATAACTGTATATTTATATATACGGGTATATATATGTATATATATATACCC